>NC_056739.1:225280349-225282849 GCF_019279795.1 Protopterus annectens
TTACACTTTAGACAGGGTTTTGTTCCTAAGTTCCTACCTTGGCCATCACTTGCGTGTACTAAGCTAGTGTGACATAGTAATTGTTTAAGATTCCTTTTATTCTTGAATATGAACCTCGGTTCATTGCCTACCAATCTCTTAATGTTATCATCAAGCATTAAGATGTCCTAATGTTTCTTAAAAATGTCCATAATGGATTGTATATTTGAGGTAAAATGAACCGAAATCTTAACTATGGATGGATCATCAATATTAATGCCAACAGAATTAATGGGTCGCTCAGGTTGTTCAGAGAAATAAGGACAGGCAGAAGTGGTCCTAAGAGGACTAGCGGCAGTAATAGTAGTATCCCAATTCACGCTGTTAACAAGAGTGCAACTAGTATTGGACCTAAGGACATTGAACCTAAAAATATATCATATGTTCAAGATGTAAATGTTGTTAGACCTTCAGTAATTGGCTCTGTAATAATACATAGTAATGCACAGGATGGGAATAAGTCTCCTGTGCATATTGTAATTTGAATGATACAGTTAATATTGTTTCAAATGCTCCTATTGTTGATCCAGTTGTTAGACCTAAAGAACGCCATTTATATAGTACTCGTATTACTGCTAGTAATGAATCTAACCCTTTCCCTATTGCCTTGCCTCAATCTGTGAAACAACAGAGGTCATACAGTCAAGGAAGACAGAAAAGGAAAGGCTCTGGGGGGGAACACTCAGGACCCACTCTCAAATGTATGTGGGAGAAAATAGACAATATTTAGTCTATAATCTTTCTAGCAGAACATTATCTATACATGAAGTCCAAGTATTAGAGAGAGACTTATCATTTATACCCACTTGTAACAGTGATTTATCAGATACAATCATTGATACAAAATTATTTACTCGCAATGTTCAGTTGAAAGTTGATTTTAATGGTTCTGTTTAAGCCATGATAGTACACACAAAGCAATCTTTAAAATACCTAGTACCTATGTTCCAACATTGAATCCTTTTTTAGATATTTTCAATAAACTGGTGGAGGAAGACTTGCATAAATTACATCAATCTGGTATCACAACAAACTCCAGATACAGTAAATGGAATTTAAGTTCCAAACAAAGGCAAGCCCTTAGTAATTTAAAGAATGACACTTCCATTACCATAAGACCAGCCGACAAGGGTGGCCCCATGGTTGTATTTGACACAGATAATTATACAGAATGTATGTATACAATGCTCGAAGATGAACATATTTTACAGTATTATAGATTTAGATGAGGTTGAGAGGAAAGTTATAAATGTTCATAATATGTTAAACGACATACTTCTTAGCCAAGATATTGATTTTGAAACTTTGTTTTCTGAAAGTCAGGTACCACTTGATCCCTATCATTAATGGCCTTCCTAAGATCCATAAAAACACTATACACCCTCCAATGAGGCCTATTGTTTCAGGTAGGAACTGGTTGACTGAACCTCTATCCATTTTTATTGAGTATTTCTTGAGACCTTTAGTTGATACTAGACCACAGATTCTAAGGGATAGTAAACAATTTTTAATTGAATTTTATGATTATTTGAAAACCTTTGCATATGATACCCCTTTTTATTTTGTGACACTGGATGTTACCAGTTTATTTACCGTTATACCTAATTATGTAGGTGTTAGATATATTAACATTTTTAGGTTCCCATTGTAGCTTGTTACCCAAACAGATTGATTTATTATGCCTATTCCTGGAAACAGTCCTTGAAAATAATATTTTCTTGTTCCATGACAACATTTACTCTCAGAAAGATGGCGTAGCTATGGGTATGCCATGTGCGAATAGCTACGCCAGTACTGTCATGGCTTGTTGGGAAGAGCAAAAGCTATTTACTATGGATAGTTTCAAAGGATCTGTAGGCTTTTATCGTAGATTCGTAGACTGTTTCTTATTTGGAACAGTGATGAGAATAACTTGTTGAGATTCTATGAAGAAATTAATACCTTGTCCTGTTTTTTGAAATTTACCTTGAATTATTCTAGAATTAATGCTTCTTTTTTGGATGTTAATATCGAAAGATTCGACAATGGTTTGGTTAACACCGGTATACACAGAAAAACATGCTTTCAAAATTCTCTTTTGCATAGAACCAGTATGCATCCGAGGCATGTTTTTAGGAGTGTTGTTAAAAGCCAGGTAATACGAGCTTCTAGACTTAATCCGTTGGTTACTGGTTATGAACAAGAATTAATTGATTTGAAGAGTAGATTGTTGGACAGGGGCTATAGTTCCTTTGAGATTAATGAGGCTATCTGCCTGTCCTTATTTCTCTTGAACAACCTGAGCAGCCCGTTAATTCTGTTGGCATTAATATTGATGGTCCATCCATAGTTAAGATTTCAGTTCATTTTACCTCAAATATACAATCCCTTATGGACATATTTAAGAAACATTGGGACATCTTAACTTAACTTAGCTTGATAACATTAAGAGATTGGTAGGCAATGAACCAAGGTTCATATT
>NC_056739.1:225292849-225352514 GCF_019279795.1 Protopterus annectens
GCCTACCTAGACCTAGCCAAAGCCTTTGCCACACTCCCCCCTCAGACATCATTGATTAACTTACCCAGCTGAGTATCAAGGTAGTATCAACCCATGTAATGTCAGGTGAGTTGCAGACTGATTCACTGATAGAAATCATACAGTCAAAATAGGGAACTTCACCTCCTCCAGCAGACCGCTAACCAGTGGTGTTCTAGAGGGATCAGTTCTGGGACCTCTACTGTTCAGAATCTACTCCTCCGAAGTACAGGATAAAACTAAAGGCCTGTGGCTGACTAAGCTTGCTGATAACTGCATTCTGGGAGCGATCATTGAAACACCTAGCAATGTCAACATCTTACAGGAAGGTCTTACGACTGGTGCCAAAGTCATGGTCTTAAACTTAAAACAGAAAAATGCATCATCATCTCCTTCGGCAAGGGTGATGTTGATGCAATCTGTCGCATCAATAGCAATACCCTAAGCACACAGTCAGTGGTGAGAGCTCTAGACACACAAGTTGACAGCAACCTTAACTTCGATCACCATGTCTCCACAGTGGTAAGAAAGGCATTTTATGTTGCTCATCTCATAAGTAAGGGGATTGCCTCCAGAAAAAAAAGACAAAAGGTTATAATCCCCTTGTACTCTTCCCTTATCAGGCCAAAAACAGAGTACAACTCTCATTTTGGTATGTTCCATTCCAAATACCTGCAGCAATTGGAGAGACCGCAAAGGTTCCTTACAAAGAAAATTCATTGTCTTCAAGATCTGTCTTATGCAAACAGACTGAAATCATTGTCACTTTACTCTGTCAAACAGACTGCTCAGAGGCAACCTGTGACTTGCATATAGAGCAATCTCTAACCCAACTTTAATGAAAATGCTGCACATTCATAAGTCAAATGGCACACATCACTCGCTCAAAGGACCTTAACCTAGTATGTGATACCAGCAGAACTTACTGGAAAGAGTGAGTTCTCACAGAGGTTGCCCCACTTTTGGAATAAGCTTCCTATTCATGTTAAAGATCCTTGTGTAGTTAAGCATAATTTAGATGATTGGATGGGTAATCGGAAATTCACACCGGGGGTTCCACCTGTGTCCTTCTTGGACAGGGGCAGTAGGTGCTGATTTTAGTATCTGCTTGAACCAGACACCCTTGGGAACACGGGTTGAACTTGCCTTGGCTTGTAAAGACCCCGAGGCCATTAACTTAGTAACATCCTACGATCGTATGATCATCTGATTCCTCCAGAAGTCTTGCCTAAACTAATGTGGATAGAATGATGAAGTTTCTCTCGGTGAAGATTCAGATGGGAGTTCTTCTGGCACCTACCCTTTAGGGTCAGGAAGCCCTCCACAGATGTTATTCGTGTTTCACTGTTGCAGTCATTACATTTGGGTTATCTGCTTGCAGGTCACCCTCAGCCGGCCTGATTATCAAAGTCTAGGGTCCTGTGTCATTTGCTGTCTCTTCTTCCATGACGTCAGGTAGTCAGAGGTATAAAGCATGTAGCCGACACCATTACATAAGTATTTCTTGCCATGCAGTGCCCAAAGCAGAAGCAGATGGCAAGTGCTGGTCGGCCAACTCCTGCAGTTTTAATTCTCGAGTTTCAGAACCGAAGTCTTCAAAAAAAAGCGAAGTACCCCGTTGGGGATCCTTTTTCTTGCCCTAATCCGATGTCAGTAAAAGTTAACAATTGTATTACTTGTGGAAAGCAAATACCTCAAAGATTTTCATTCATGCTGTATTCCTTGCTTAGGCCCAGACCACGACGTCCCTCGCTGTCTGTTTTGTGCCTTATTCAATCCTCGTACTGTTCGTCTGTTCATTTTCGCATCAAACTATTTCGGTACTCTGTTTAGTTATCCAGAAATGACTTCGGTAAGCCATCCGATTACCGACATTCTGAAAATACGAAAAGATAGAGACAGAGACAGACCTCATAGGTCCAAAACTGCCGAGGATGCTTACGTTAAGCTAGTCGCCAGTTCGCCGGTACTCAGTGGGGCACTATTGCAGCCCCTGATACCCACTACTTCAGATTCGCAGGCCTCAACTGAGACCCATTCGGTTTCCGGTATGCCGCGAGATGCTTCTTCGACTATGGAACCTGCAGATGTCTCTACCTTGGATGGGTCCGGAGCCACTGTGCAGGCACCGGCTTCTGAGGGTATATTCAGGCCTACTGACTTGCATATCAAACCGACGCCATCTTCTTCTTCAAGGCCTAAAACTCGATCCACGCCTAGAAAACCGACATCCAAACCGCATGGTCAGGCCCATATGCCTAAAAAACAAATAAGAATGGCTGAAGACCTTATTACTCTAATTAGGGGAAGCCAGCCTTCTCCCTCTAAGAGGCCTAGAACTGATTTTCCTTCTGATTCTTCTGATCAGGATTCTGAAATTTCTGTTTCTTCTGATGACCAGGATTTGCCCTTATCTACCTATGAGGATTCTGATGCAGAGGACTCCATTCCCTCTGCTTCCCCTCCAGAAGATTTCTCTTTTGGTGAAACTTTGCACACTCTTAGGGAGCAAGGATTACTCTGACTCCAAAAAGAGACTTGGGGAATTATTGCTCCTACCGCAACATAGGCCTTTAGCTGTCCCTCCTGTACTGGACATTGTAGATGATGCCTTCTTGGAATCTAGCCTGGCCCCTGACACTTTACCTCCAGCTCCCAGGAAACCTGATGGGTATTACAGAGTACCTGACTCTCACAAGTTCCTCTTTAAGAATCCTACTGCGGGCCCAGAGACCATCTCACAGGGACCCAAAGGTATTAAGGCTACTACTGCCAAAAACCCTACCCCCCTCTGATAGAGATTCCAGGGCCCTGGATAGATGGGGTAAGAAGGTATACACTTCTGCTACTTTGGCCATTAGGGCCTTAAACTGCCAGTTTCATATGTTAAAGTATCAGCGGCATATTATTGGATTACTTAAACAGAAATTGATGTTGATTCCTGACTGTACTGAAAATAAAGAATTACAGGATTTAATGCATTCTGCTGAACAAGCTGATAAACATATCTGCAAAGTGCTTTTGACTCCTTAGAGGCATCTTGTAGGGCTGCTGTCACTGGGTCTGTTCTTAGAAGGCATACTTGGCTTAAGGAGCAAACTCTGCCAGATCATGTTAAAGCTAAATTGCTGGATGCTCCCTTAAACCAAGACCGCCTGTTTGGCAACAAAGCAGAAGTACTTAAAAAGATGGAGGGAAAAAGCCAAATCCATGCAAACTGTTAGATTTCCTGCAAGTACAGCCTCCCAGATTTAGTAGGCATTGGCCTTCTAAGAATTGGTCCTTTCCTGTCTCTTCCAGGCCTTCTTGGTCCAAACCCAGGAACAGCAGACCACCTAGGCTACAGTCTCAAGGTACACACAGGCCTAAGCAGTGGGGGGCTTCCACTTCCAAAGCTATAAGTAGTAAGACACCCCCTATGGTAAACTGTCGCACTGACTTAATCTTAAACCTTCCAAGCCCTGCTCAACTGACTGCTCCTTTAGGGAAAAAGATCGCCCTGCATGCAAAAAACTGGGAACTCATTACCCAAGACAAATGGGTTTTAAATATAGCTTCCCAAGGATACAGATTCCATTTTTACACCTTTACCATCCCCAAACGGTTGGCCAGACCTACCCCCCCCCCAAATCAGTGGACAGAGACTCAACAGCAGGTTCTCTCTCTTCTAAATGTCAGGGCTATCCAACCTGTCCCAGCAGAAGAAAGGAGATTAGGTTTTTACTCGAGACTTTTCCTGGTACCCAGAAAAGACAACTCCTGGCGTCCTATCCTGGACTTGTCTATCCTAAACACCTTTTTGGTAATCCCAAAATTCAAAATGCTAACTCAACTGTTTCCCATGTTAGGCAAAAATGCCTGCTTGGCAACATTTGACTTAAAGAAAGCCTACCTGCATATCCCAATAAGGGAATCTTGCAGAAAGTACTTACACTTCAGAGCAGGCTACATGCACTGTCAGTTCTCTGCACTGCCCTTTGGCTTATCTGTTGCACCCAGGGTATTCACAATGTGCCTAGCAACAGTCATTGCATTCTGCAGGCAAAGAAATATTCAAATATACCCATACCTGGACGATTGTCTAATTCAGGCAGAAAGCCAGGATGTACTATTAAATCATCTGGCATTTGTAAAGAAACTGCTAACCTCACTGGGGTACACCATAAATGAAAAGAAATCTCACCTAGTACCCTGCTAACAAATTGTATTCCTGGGAGCAAGCTTGAGTACAACTTCCCAGATGGGGCCTACCTCACGCCAGGGAAACAAGTTTATTTGACAGCCTACTTCAAACTACTGGCCACAAAGACCCAGCTATCTGCAAGGAAAATACTGCAAGCCCTGGGGTTCATGGCCTCCTACATCTTACTAATTCCATATGCAAAACTGCATATGAGGAAACTACAATGCTATCTAAAAAGCAACATTCTCAGGACCTGGAATCAATGATTCATATCATTCCTTGTATAAAGGCAGAGTTCCTTTGGTGGGCAGAGGCCTGCTACCACAACAAAGGACTGCCATTCACTCTACCCCCTGCCACCCAAACCCTAACAGACATGTCAGACTATGCATGAGGGGCTCACTTGGTAGGGCAGTGCGTTCAGAGCAAATGGAACCCGAGTCAAATGCACCTGCATATCATTCAGAAAGAAATGTTAACTGTATAGAATTCTCTGACAGCCTTCAAGGACCACATTCTTCCAGGACAATTAGTGGTAGACAGACAACACCACTGTTATGTGGTACATAAATGAGCATGGGTGAATCCACTCATACCCTCTCTGCAGACTAGCCATGGCTCTGTGGAATGCAGCCTTGAGCCTCCAAATGCACCTACAAGCTCAATTCCTGCCAGGCAAGCTAAATTCACTGGCAGACAACCCAAGCAGAAATCTCATGGACCCACACGAGTGGAAACTAGAACCAAAGATATTCAACATGTTGAGAAACAAATGGGGGAGCCCAGAAATAGACCTGTTTGCCTCCCCTCAGAACTACCAATTGGACAAATTCTGCACAAGGACTCCCCACAGACAAGCTTGGAAAGTGGATGACCTGTCCTTCACCTGGGAAAGCCTCTCAGTTTATGCCTTTCCCCCTCTGCCTGTCCTCTCGAAAGTTCTACTAAAGATCAAATAGGACAAACCAAGGATAATACTCATTGTACCAGACTGGCCACGCCAACACTGGTACCCCCTGCTGCACAGTATGTCACTGCTGGAACCATGGCATCTGCCTCAGACCCCTTCCCTGCTGTCCCAGCAGGAGGGCCATATTCTGCACCCCCAGCTTCAAACCCTGAACCTTGCAGCCTGGCTAATTACCTGAGTTCTCCAATGCCATCCCTCAATAAGCAAGTGCTGGATGTCATTCTGGAGGCAAGGAGGCCTAGTACTAGAAAATCCTATGCGGAAAAGTGGAAAAGATACTTTTCCTGGAGCCAAACTCAGGGGATGCACATCTGTGCCCAGGTTACCGCATATTCTTCAGTACTTAACAGAGATGCTTCACTAGGGCCTTTCCTTCTCTTCTATTAAAATTCATGCCTCAGCCATTTCAGCACATTATAATACTGAGCCTCCCCTCTTCTCTCACCCTGTGCTAAAACAATTCCTCAGAGGGGCCAAAAATTTAAAACCACCTAGGAGAGCTCCTACTCCAGCCTGGGACCTTAACTTTGTATTGGAAAAGCTCACTCTACCTCCTTTTGAGCGAGCTGCAACTGTAGAGTTGAAATTCCTTTCTTGGAAGACAACCTTCCTTCTAGCCATCACTTCAGCAAGAAGAGTGTCTGAATTACAGGCCCTCATGGCAGTGGAGCCCTTCATCTTCCATGCAGACAGGGTGTCCCTCAGGACCAATCCTTCCTTTATGCCCAAGGTGGTGTACAGTGTGGCTCTCAATCAGTCCATTCATTTGCCAGCCTTCTTTTCTAATCCACAGAGCAAAGGAGAATGAATACTGCACTCTTTGGGCATGCACAGACAACTTAGATTTTATTTGGATAGGACTAAGCCTCTCAGAAAAACTGAACAGCTGCTAGTTGACTTTGCTGCAGGGGAAGAGGGGAAGGCCATTTCAAAGGAAACCATTTCTAAGTGGATAAGCCATTGCATTCATTTCTGCTATAAGCACCATGGAAAACCGACCCCACAGGGGATAAGATCACATTCCACCAGGGCTGCATCTACTTCAGCAGCCTTTTTCAGAGGTGTTCCTACTAGGGACATCCTAGAAGCTGCTACCTGGAGTTCTGTTCATACCTTCACCAAGTATTACCGCTTGCCTATTTTTTTCTAAATCCAGAGCTGGTTTTGCCACTGCAGTCTTGCAGGGCCTAATAGCTGGTCCTAATGCTCTATAGTTGCCTCCTCCCTTCCTTAGCTTTGAGAATCTACCCAAATGTAATGACTGCAACAGTGGAACACGAAGAACTTAGTACAGTTGTGTACACTTACCATAAATGTAGATGTTTGAGTGTATTCACTGTTGCATTCCTGGTTACCCTCCCTCCAGCCCCTTATCTTCTTTTGGCTATACCTCTCTTCTTTTTAACCATATTTAAACTTTCTGGTGTATTTGCTTTTTGTTGGCAGGGTAACCGTATATATATATAATATATAAATATAATTGCTTCCCATTATGGGGGCACCTCACATCTGGGGCAAGAAAAACTGATGTAATGATATCAGCTGCATGCTTTATACCCCTGACTATCTGACGTCATGGAGAAAAGACAGCAACCAATGCAGGACCCAAAAGTTTGATAATCAGGCCGGCTGAGGGGCTACCTGCAAGCAGATAACCCAAATGTAATGACTGCAACAGTGAATACACTCGAACATCTACATTTATGGTAAGTGTACACAACTGTACTTTCTACACCAACTGTCTCAGCTCCTTCTCCGATCTGACTAGTGGTTTCAGAGTCTTTAGTTTCAAGTTTTCTGGGACAGTCTGGGTTGGATCCGAAGATCATAGTATCTTCGGCTTGGAAGCCTTCTTTGAGTGCACTGGCTCTGAGGGCATTGGAGTTCGATGACTCTCTGAGCCGAAGTGTCCCTGTCTGATCCAAGGTGTTGAAGTCAACTCTGAAGTTATTGGAGCCATCTCTCCCCCTCAGAGCTTCAGCATTGTATAGTTCTGCTCTGACCTCTGCCTCAGGTGGACTGCCTTCATTTGGCTCCTTCGACTTCCTTCTCCCTGAGGCGTTCCACTTTTGAGGTAGTGGAGAGAGCGTTTTCTTTTTTCTGCACGTCGGATGGTTCTTCCCCCTTCAGATCTTCCCTCTGGATCCGTGTACATCTCTGCATATTGAGTCTCATCACTCGACTCTGCAGGGACAGTCTACAAAAAGTCTCCAGGCTGCCCAGCAAGGTATTACCATTTCTTCCAATACTTCTCCAGAGCACTTCACTGAAGAAGTCCCTAGGAAGAGAAAGTTCAAGAGGAGAGGCACTTAGATTCGCCTCAGGAGTCAGACACTGACGATACTGATTTTTGGCAAGAGGAAAGTGTCCTCAAGATCACTACCCGATGATGTTTTATTTGGAACTACACAGTCAAAAAAAAAAACAAAACCCAGTGCCAATAGCACCGACCGCACCTCCAAAACCAATATACTAATTGAAGTAAAGTTGGTGCTGTTTATAGTGGTCTGCAGCATTTGCACAGTCTCTCGTTAGTGTATTGGATGTTCATTGTGTTACCCTGCTGCAGTCATCACACTTGGGTTATCCTGTCATCAGGTGGTCCCGCAGTCAGCCGGATTTCCAAAGTCTTGGTCCAACGTCGGTTGCTGTCGCCTCATCCCTGACGTCAGTGCACCAGGGGTATATATATTGCAACCAACGCCATTTTCTCCAGTCTTTCTTGCCACGTGGTGCCCGAAGCAGAAGCAGTTCGCAAGTGCTGGTCGGCCGACTCCTGAGATTTTCTAATTCGAATTTCAGACCGAAGTCTTTTATAAAGCTAAGTACCCCGTTGGGGAAACTTTTCTTGCCTCAGACCGATGTCAGAAAAAGTTAACAATTGTATTTCTTGTGGGAAGCAAATACCTCATAAGGATTTTCATTCTTATTGCATACCTTGCCTAGGCCCTGATCACGACGTCACTTCTTGTCGTTTTTGTGCTCGATTTAATAAACGTACTATTAAAAGACGTGATTTCACACGTCTCTTTTTTGGTAGAAAATTTAATTACACCATGCAGTCGGAGCTACCGACTACCAGCGTGCACAAAAAGCGCAGGGACAAGGACGACAGCTCAGGCCTAAGCCCGATTCTGAGGCCTCTGTTGATCCGGTCTCCGGTCATCAGTGAGGCTCCGACGCAGCCTCTGACTACCGCAGTTCTGGAACCCGAGACCGCTACAGATATTTTGACGGAAAGTACTAGGCCGACGCAGCCTTTTACTTCAGGCCCTTCCGACAATTTACCTTCCAAGGATGCCGGTGCTTCTGAAACGCCATCGGTTTCTGAAGGCGTTTTCAGACCGACGACTCTTACAGTCAAAACGTTTTCCAAGTCGAAAACTCCTTCTAAATCGAAAAAGGCTTCACTTCAGTCTCCTGTTCAAGGCCCTATGCCTAAGAAACAGATACTCAAGATGGCTGAGGATTTGATTTCTCTTATCAGGGGTTCTCAGCCTCCTCCTGACAAAAGGCCTAGACAAGAGGAAGATTCTGCTTCCTCTGAACAACTGTCTATTTCTTCAGATTCCTCTGAGGACCAAGACTATTCCTTCTCTCCTTATGAAGATTCTGATGATGAGGACTCTATTCCCTCAGCTTCCCCTCCAGAAGATTACTCTTTTGGGGAAACTTTACACACTATGAGGGAACATTTTCACTGGGAAGGTCAGGATTACTCTGATTCCAAGAAAAGGCTCAGAGAGTTTCTTTTACTCCCCCAACACAGACCCCTAGCCATCCCTCCTGTTTTGGACATTGTGGATGATGTCTATTTAGAATCCAGTTTCAACCCTGTCTCTCTACCTCCTGCCCCGGCCAAGCCTGACAGATACTACAGAGTACCTGATTCCCACAAATTCCTTTACAAAAGCCCAGTAGCTGACCCAGAGCCTATCTCCCAGGGTCCCAAGGGGGCTAAGGCTTCCATGGCTAAAAATCCAGTACCTTCTGAAAGTGATTCAAGAGCACTAGACAGATGGGGGAAAAAGGTTTACACCTCAGCCACTTTAGCTATGAGAGAACTAAACTCTCAATTTCATATGCTTAAGTATCAGCAATTTCTGATCTCTCAGTTAAAACAAAAGATAACCTCCCTCCCTCAACAATCTGAATTGAAAGAAGTACAGGATTTGTTGCACGCCACCGAGCAGGTGGGCAAACATACCTTACAATGTGGGTTTGATTCTTTAGAGGCCTCCTGCAGACCAGCTGTCACTGGATCAGTTATACGTAGGCATGCCTGGTTAAAGGAACAAAGTCTGCCTGATCATGTTAAGGCAAAACTACTAGATGCTCCCTTACAGCAGGATGTTCTTTTTGGTGTTAAAGCAGAAGTAGTTTTAAAGAAAATGGAAGATAAGGCAAAATCAATGCAGACAGTCAAAGATTTCCTACAAGTACAACCCCCTCGCTTCAGCAGAAACTGGCCAACAAAAAATTGATCCTTTCCAGCCACTGACAGACCTCAGAGGGGTAAATACAGACGCCCAAGGGGCAGAGGACAACCACAAGCTCAGTATAAACCTCGCCAATGGGGCACTCCAACCCAGAAGGGAGGAGAAGACAGGTCTCAATCCACCAGAAGGCAAACTCAATGACTTGCACCTCAGCTGGCCAAACAAAGCTCTTTTGTCAGCCCCCCTGGGGGGGGAATCTAGCACTATTTGCAGACAACTGGCACATGGTCACAAAGGACAAATGGGTCCTAGACATAATTTTATGAGGATACAGATTCCACTTTCACACCTTGCCAATAAAAAGAGGAATGCCAAACCTGCCACAAAATCAAAGGGCAGAGGCTCAAAAACAAATTACAGCTCTCATGGCCATGAGAGCCATTCAAAGGGTACCAACTCAAGAGCAAGGCCAAGGATTTTACTGAAGACTCTTCCTAGTACCCAGAAAAGAAAATGCTTGGAGACCAATTCTGGACCTTTCAATTCTAAACACGTACTTACAAGTTCCCAAATTCAAGATGCTAACACTACAGCAGCTATTTCCCATGTTGGGCAAGGAAGCATGGCTGGTAACGTTGGACCTCAAGGAGGCATACCTGCATGCCCCTATCAGACAAAGTTGCAGAAGATACCTCCGTTTCATTGCAGGTTCAACCCATTATCAATTCTCTGCACTGCCCTTTGGCTTATCTACTGCGCCCAGAGTATTCACAAAATGCCTGGCACCAGTAATTGCATATTGCAGACACAGAGGAATTCAAATATATCCATACCTGGACGACTGCCTCATCCAAGCAGAAAGAAAAGACATTCTCCTACAACATCTGGCTTTTGTGAAGCATCTACTAAATTGTCTGGGGTACACAGTAAATGAAAAGAAGTCAAAACTAGTACCCTCACAAAAAATGACGTGCCAGCTTGGACACAACGGCCCAGAAGGCTTATCTTACACCAGACAAGCAATTACAACTGACTCAATATTTCAAGACAATGGCAACAAAGACCCAAGTAACTGCAAGAAAAATTCTGCAGGCTTTGGGCTTCATGGCATCTTGCATTCTGATAATACCATTTGCAAAACTGCATATGAGGAAATTACAGTGGTACCTAAAAAGTGTATGGTCTCAACACAGCCACAGCTTGGACACAGTGATATCTCTCATTCCCTGCCTTCAACAGGAATTTCTATGGTGGGCACAGGCATGTCACCTCAACAAGGGTCAGCCTTTCACCTTACCCCCACCCAGGCAAACTATCACAACAGATGCTTCAGACTATGCTTGGGGGGCACACATGGCAGGGCAATGCATTCAAGACCTATGGACTGCAGAACAAAGAAAACTGCACATAAACCAAAAAGAGATGCTAGCTGTACAGAAAGCTCTGACAGCCTTCAAGGATCTACTACAACCAGGACAACTTGCAATAAAAACGGACAACACCACAGTAATGTGGTACATAAACAAACAAGGGGGCACACATTCCTACCCTCTTTGCAGGCAAGCAATAATCTTATGGAACACAGCTCTGGCCTACCAAGCCCAGTTACAAGCTCAATTCCTGCCAGGACAGAAAAGCACATTGGCAGACGACCTAAGCAGAAACATCAAAGATCCCCACGAGTGGAAGCTAGACCCACAAATATTTACAATGATAACTCAAAGATGGGGCCTACCAAATATAGACCTGTTTGCCAGTCCTCAAAACTACCAGCTGACAAAATTTTGTACAAGGACATTCCACCATCAAGCTTGGAAGGTGGACGCTCTCTCCTTCAGTTGGAAAAACCTGACAGCATATGCCTTTCTTCCATTACCTCTTCTCACAAAGGTACTTTTGAAGGTCAAAAAGGAGAAACCTCGAATGATTCTCATAGACCCAGACTGGCCACGCCAGCACTGGTACCCACTACTGAAGAATATGGCTCACAGCCCACCATGGATATTGCCTCAAATACCTCATTTGCTCACGCAGCAGAACAAGCAGATTCTACACAGCCAGACCAAAACCTTAAACCTGGCTGCATGGCAAATCAATTAAGTATCCAACCTGCACCTTTTTCACAAGCAGTACTGGATGTTATTCTAGAAGCCAGGAGACCAAGCACCAGGAAGGCTTACTTGGACAGATGGAAAAGGTTTTCTACTTGGAACCAAGCTAAAGGCCAAGACACAACTCAGCCTCATATGCCTCACATTCTACAGTATTTAGCTGAGATGTTGCATAAAGGACTTTCCTTCTCCTCAATTAAGATCCATGCATCAGCTATTTCAGCTCACTACGACACAAATCCACCTTTATTTTCAAATCCTCTCCTAAGGCAGTTCCTCAGAGGGGCAAAAAACATTAGACCACCTAGAAGAGCTCCTACACCAACATGGGACCTCAACCTTGTTCTGGAAAAACTAACGCTACCTCCCTTTGAACCAGCTTTTTCTGCAGACCTTCAGTTCCTATCTTGGAAGACTGCCCTGCTCCTGGCAATAACTTCTGCTAGGAGAGTCTCAGAATTACAGGCACTTATGGCAGTGGAACCTTTCCTCATTTTTCATCAAGACAGAGTTTCTCTACGAACTAATCCTTCTTTCATGCCTAAGGAGGTTTCCAGTGTAGCTTTAAATCAAACCATCCACCTACCCACTTTCTTCCCCAATCCACAGAACAAAGGTGAGAGACTCCTGCACTCCTTGGACATTCACAGGCAGCTTCGCTACTACTTGGATAAAACTAAGGCTTTCAGAAAAAAACTGACCAGCTCTTTGTTTCCTATGCTACAGCTTCTCAAGGGAAGGCCATATCCAAGCAAACCATTTCTAAATGGATAGGCCATTGCATACGATTCTGCTGTACCCATCATGGGAAACCAGTTCCTACCATTAGATCCCACTCTACCAGGACAACAGCTACCTCTACAGCCTTTCTCAGGGGGGTTCCTACCAAGGAAATTTTAGAAGCTGCAACTTGGAGTTCTGTACACACCTTCACCAAACACTATCACTTACCTATTTATTCTAAGTCCAGGGCAGGCTTCGCCACTGCAGTTCTGCAGGGCCTCATTGCCTCCACTAACCCTCTATGATACCTCCACCCTACCTTAGCTTTGGGACTCAACCCAAGTGTGATGACTGCAGCAGGGCAACACGATGAACATAGTACAGTTTTGTACCTACCATAAATGTCGATGTTCGAGTGTTCACCCTGCTGCAGTCCAGGTTACCCTCCCTCCAACCCCTCTGATCTACTGACTAAATCTCTGCTATGCCTTACTGATGTATTTGCTTATAGCTGAAAGCATTTTGTGTCTGTACAGTGTTCACACCATTTGGTACTAATTTGGATCACCTTTTTGGGGGCACCTGACATCTGGGGCAAGAAAAACTGAAGAAAAAGGCGTCGGTTGCAATATATATACCCCTGGCGCACTGACGTCAGGGATGAGGCGACAGCAACCAACGTCAGACCAAGACTTTGGAAATCCGGCAGACTGCGGGACCGCCTGACGACAGGATAACCCAAGTGTGATGACTGCAGCAGGGTGAACACTCAAACATCTACATTTATGGTAGGTACAAATCTGTACTTTTTGGAGGCATGATTTGCACTATTGGCACTGTTTTTTTGGGCTGTTTGGTTTGTCAGTATGGAAACCTTGGAGGTACAGACCAGTTTGGACACAGTTATAAGTGATTCTACTAAAAAGGGGGAGGATATTGGAATTCTTATTGGAGAGCTCGCCTAGCATGTGTTATTGCTGACAGCAGACTTGGCAGTTACGAGAGCTAGTCAATCAGTGCCCTTATTGCAAAGTAACCAGGAATTGGGATTTAAGGTGAGCAGATGTGGAGTGGAAGCCCTATACGTGTAGAATTCCAGTGGCGGCTCTGCTCTGAGAAAGGAGGTGGATTCGAGTTTAGAGGAAGTGCCAAGACATTTCCGCTCACCTATGGAGCATCAGACTGAGGTGGAAAAGAACAAATACTTTAAAGAAGGGCCAAGACTGAAGGAAAAAAGAATTCCTACTAAAAAAGGTGACTTTAACTGTAATAAACATGAGGTTGTGTTAACCGTGAAAAGCAGAAACGGGGACTAATAAGGGAGAATGGTCTACGTTGTTAAACAATAAGAACTTTTCATTTTTTTCAAAAGGACAAAGATGTGTAAGTAATGGTTCTTATCAGGACCGGATTAACTTAATTTGTAACTTAATGTTTAAGTATAAAGCGGTGCAAGTAGATAACTGGTATTTGAGTGCCTGGAGGGGAAAATGGTTCCTAAAGGGTTAAGAATTTGTAAATACCTTAATAATGTTATAAAAAGATCACCATTTCATGTTGAATTATTGAATATTTTTGGCCAGTGTGGATTTGCAGTAATGGAAGCTATTACTAAGAATAATGAGATTGAAATGGAAAACATGTATAAATAGATAAGTTAATTACTAATGATCTATTGTTTACAATGGAAGAAAGGAACAAATACTTAATATAAGGCAAAAATGATGAAAAGGTTATATTTTTAATTGAATGGGAAAGTAAGAAATTTGAAAGAGATACCATTGAATACAAAGAATGTAGAAGCTACCCTAGGCCAAGGTATGGTAATAAGTATAGGAACAAAGAAGTTCACTTTAAAGATTCTAGAGGGAGACAAGAAAAGGTTATTGATTGTAGAAGGGTAAATGAAGGAAATGAATATAAATACGAAGAGAACATGTATAGTAGAAATAATGTTGATTTAAGATTAAATGACTCTGTAGAGTATCTTCCTTTGAGAAGATTGGAAAGAATAAAAAATAGACCAAAATATTTTTTTACACACCGTTCTGACAGGCAGGGAAAATATTAGGACAGGAGTCAAAGGTAGAAAAAGAAGCAACAAATGGTATAAGGGAAGATAAGGCTTTTAAAAAGTTAGATAGCTGTACATATGTTTAGATTTCTAATTATAATAGTATTAGTATTATTATTAGTTTAAATAAGGTGTATTTTCATTAATTTATAAAGGGTTTTAAATTTATACCCAACAGAAAAAAATGAAAAGTTCTTATTGTTTAACCACGTAGACCATTCTCCCTTATTAGTCCCCATTTCTGCTTTTCACGGTTAACACAACCTCATGTTTATTACAGTTAAAGTCACCTTTTTTGGTAGGAATTCTTTTTTCCTTCAGTCTTGGCCCTTCTTTAAAGTATTTGTTCTTTTCCACCTCAGTCTGATGCTCCATAGGTGAGCGGAAATGTCTTGGCACTTCCTCTAAACTCGAATCCACCTCCTTTCTCAGAGCAGAGCCGCCACTGGAATTCTACACGTATAGGGCTTCCACTCCACATCTGCTCACCTTAAATCCCAATTCCTGGTTACTTTGCAATAAGGGCACTGCTTGACTAGCTCTTGTAACTGCCAAGTCTGCTGTCAGCAATAACACATGCTAGGCGAGCTCTCCAATAAGAATTCCAATATCCTCCCCCTTTTTAGTAGAATCACTTATAACTGTGTCCAAACTGGTCTGTACCCAGGGTTGCCAGATTTCCAGCAACCCAGGTAGGGACAAAAAAAAAAAAGATGGTCTCTCACGAAGTGAAGACCAAAAAAAAAAAAAAAGGTCTTCGGCGGCAAATGCAGCAAACCCTGCAAAAGAAAAGTCAAAAGTTTTGCAGCTGAAACACTGTCAAGTTAAGCATCAGCAGCATCTGCAATCAGTACATGTGATGTTTTAACCACAAATTCTAAGACCAATGAGAATTATAATGAACAGTAGGTCTTACCCAGTTTAGTTCTTGTACACAATTCTCTACTTGATTATACTTCTTTACTGTTAGGTTGCTTTATGTGAAGGAGAGTTCTTCGTAAGCAAGTTTACCCAAAAGTATACCCCTACTAACAAGCGAGGTCTTGTGCAAGAAATTTTCAAATTACAACACTGATGGGAAGTACTTTCCCTTAAGATTCAGCTTCAAGGTGACCAATTACCAGCTCCCAACAGAAACATCTGAAGTACATTTACATTTTAAAAAAAAAGGTCTTTAATGCGGAACATAGTTCCGCATTAAAGAACTGAGCTCACTCTGCCTGCAATAAACACTGAGCTTCTCGTGTTTAATGCATTGCAGTTCCGCATTAAACACGAGAAGCTCCGTGTTTGCGCTTTTGATTGGCCGATATGGCATATGGGCCAATCAAAAATCGCTAAACACGGAGCTTCTCGTGTTTTAATGCAGAACACAAGAAGCTCCGTGTTTAGCAATTTTTGATTGGCCCGTATGCCAGGTATACGGGTCAATCAAAAAAAAAAAAAAAAAAAACAAAGTGGAGGCTGGCCGGGATTTAACCCGGCAGGGCGGGACTCGGGATCAGGCTACTGATCTCGGGACAGTCCCGCCCAAATAGGGACGTCTGGCAACCCTGTCTGTACCTCCAAGGTTTCCATACTGACAAACCAAACAGCCCAAAAAAACAGTGCCAATAGTGCAAATCATGCCTCCAAAAAGTACAGATTTGTACCTACCATAAATGTAGATGTTCGAGTGTTCACCCTGCTGCAGTCATCACACTTGGGTTATCCTGTCGTCAGGCGGTCCCGCAGTCTGCCGGATTTCCAAAGTCTTGGTCTGACGTCGGTTGCTGTCACCTCATCCCTGACGTCAGTGCGCCAGGGGTATATATATTGCAACCGACGCCTAATGTTTTAACCAACGCTCTATCCTCAAAGATGATGTTCCCATTCTTAACTAAAATTTCCCTAATGACTTGATAATCAACACTATATGTGAATAGAAAAGAGGGTATCCAGCCCATTTAATAAAACAGTTACAGGATGAAGTGCAGGTCAAAAGATCTAATGGGCATTTTCTGCCCCTGCTGAGTGGTGGTACGATGGACAGGCCATCTAAGTTAATTACATATAAAACCATGTCGACTGTAGGATAAATTTGCTATTCACATATAGTGTTGATTATCAAGTCATTAGGGAAATTTTAGTTTAGAAATGGAACATCATCTTAGAGGATAGAGCGTTGGTTAAAACATTAGGCACACACCCAAGATTTGCGTATAGACGGGGCCTCAACTTAAAAGGCCTTGTTGAAAAGAATAGGCCTGTTAGTAAACAAAAGGTAGTAGGTATGCGAAAATGTGGCATGTGCTCTCAATTCAAGTATGTATTACCTGGTAACAAAATTAATGTCAACAAGCAAAGTTTTTTTTTATTAATGGCAACTTTAATTGTGAATCCTGTGGGGTTGTATATGTTGCCTTATGCGAGAAATGCCCCTCTTTTTATATTGGCAAAACCGAGAGGAGGTTAAGAAAGAAAATTTATGAACATCTATATGCCATAGGGAGGAAGGATTTGACTAATGCACTTGCTAGGCACATTTTGGAGCACCCAGAACATTGTTTTTTGTTTACAGTTGTCCACCAGATTAAAATTGATGTTAGAGGGGGTCCGTGGCAGCTCTATTTAGAGGAGCAGGAATTGTTTTGGCAGGTTAGAACATCTGCACAGATTCCCCCAGGTTTGAATGATTATGCTTCAATCAAGTGTATTCTTAAGCTTAAAGCTTTACTTAGATGAACATTTAGGTTGTGAGTATTAATTATTTGGGTTACTAATTATTAAAGCTTACGGAAGTTTAAGATTTAATTTAAATTATTTACAAATTAATTTATAAATTAATGTAGTATCATAAACTGTTAAACTTGAATTGTTAATGTATGTTTGTTTTTTCATGTTTTCATGATTTTTTTCACTTTTAATGTCTTGTGACAAGTCAGTAATTGATATTTACTTGTGGTTATTTATCTTTTATAATCATATAAAATGATTATTGGAAAATTATTTTTTTATTGTATGGCTGCTATTTCAGCCTTTTGAAGCTTTAATATTTATGTTTTATGGGTTTTAATTAACTTTGTTCCTTGATAGGTTAATTGATTTATGAGTTTTAACTTGAGTGGGTATATATAAGTGCTGCTAAGTGTTATGTATTTTGTCTGATGAAGGCTGAGTATTATTGCAGCCGAAAGCACTTACAGTAATAAACAGTCCGTGACGTTTTACCAGTTTGTTTCTGCCTGGTTGTATTGTGGTTTTAAGGTTCAGTTGTTATTTTTCTTTTCGTAGAATGTAGTCATTTATATTTTAAAGATGTTGATGTGCTTCTTGAGCTTATGGAAGTATTGCTTAGGAATAATTTTATTTTCTTTGAAGGAGAATTTTATAAGCAAATAAGTGGTGTAGCAATGAGGGGCAGTTGTGCTCCCAGCTATGCCAGTATTATTTTACAAGTATGGGAAAGGAAATGTATTTTAAATTCTGCCTATGCACAATATTGATGTTTGTACAAAAGGTTTTTGGGTGATATTTGTATTTTTTGGAATGGCAGTGAATGCAAATTTAAGGAGTTCTTAGAATATATAGAACATATGACAAGAGTTTCTTAAGTTTACTTACAGTATGGCGAGATCAAAGGCCAACTTTTTAGATGCGTCAAATAAATTTAAATCCACCATTCATAGAAAAGAGGCAGTTTCCAATTTGCATCTATATTACACAAGTTCCTACCCATACAAACAAAAAAGAAGTATTCTAAAAGGCAGTTCATTACAGCTTCTAGAATGCCAACAGAAGATGATTTTTATATTGAATTTAACAAAGTGAAGGATATGCTTATGGATAGGAAATATCCTGAAAAGGTAATTAATGAAGTGTTTAAGGAAGTGAAAGAGGTGCAAAAGGACAAATGTAGTCCTATTTTAGGGAGTATTAATGAAGGGTTAGAAGTTAAATCAATAACGAAAAATAAAGAAGCCAACATTAACAACGAAAAGAGAGTTGAATACAAAGCATTGTTTCAAATGTTAACACATAAGCAAATATTAAAAGTATTGTGAATAAATACTAGAACTTGTTTTGAAACTATATGAATACTGCTAATGTGTTTAATGGACCAATCTAATTTATAGAAAAGTGTTTAATATTAAAAGTATTTTGGAAAATAAGACAAGAATTGACCCCCCCCCCCCCAAAAAAAAAGGGCAAGAAAAATAGGTACTTATAAGTCTGGCAATTGTAAACAGTGTACTTTTATTAGTAACACAAGTAATATATACATATTCCTAGCAGAGAGGGATTTATACAAGCCAAGGAATACTACAATGGTGACAATAAGGAGGTCATATACCTAGCTTATTGTGGGGTATGCAGGACTTTTTATGTAGGGAAAACAGATAGGGCCCCTAAACAAAGAATGTACGAACAATTAAATGACATTAAGAATAAGAACAATAATAATGCTTTATATAAACAATACCATAACTTGTACAAATGCTAGGTTTCAATTTTTTGTGTTGGAAATGGTGGCTTAGAATATTAGAGGAGAGCTTTGGGAAGATAAGTTAGAGTACAGGGAAATATACTGGCAATTAGTTTTGCAAGCCAATGAAACCTTGAGTTAAATGAAAGTTTTTCCATAGCCCCAGTATTAAAGCTGAGAGCAACACTGTTGTAGTTCACTGCCCAAAATTGACATGAATCTATTGACTTTTATGGTTTTTATGTATTGAGTTTTATCACATAGCACTTTTTGTACACAAGGATTATTTCTATGTTTTTGTGTTATAGTTTAATGAAAAGTTTTACTATCTGTAAAAAGTTTTTATATCACATATACAATAATCATTTTATAGAAGAGGTTTTACATATTTAATACGGTTATTGCTTATTTTTGTACATAGCTATTTTATAAAGATAATAGATTTTTTAAAGAATGAAATTCTATTTATTAAATAGTATTTTGTAAGTGTTTACTGAACATTGTCCACTAGAGGGTAGCATGAGAGAAGTTGTTGAACATCCATGGAAATATTCATATAGTTCATCATTGTGTGTAATTCAAACATTTTTCTTTTATTACTTTAATAATTTCAGTAGTGCACATTGAAAGGGTCCGTTTGTAATAACATTACATAATACAAAAGAGAAAACCATGTTTATGTAGAGTGAAATATTATAAGGGCACTCTAGACATTGAGTAATTAAATAACAGTTGTAATTAATTTTATTGTTAAGGATGTAATAGTGTGTATGGAATAGATGTATAAATGATGATAGTTAGTGTCATACATTGTCTGCGGAAGTCCCAAAGTCTGGACAAAAATGCGGTCATAACATTAAGCTTTTATTTTCTTGTTTTTATTCCTTTTATTTTGTATGTGTAAATTCGAGGTAATTAAAGGCTGATTGAAGTAAAGTTGGTGTTTATAGTGATCTGCAAACACCTGCACAGTGTCTTTTTTAGTATATTATTTGGAACCATCCTAAAGGTCCTTGCAATGCAGTGGTTGGTCTACCGATAACCTTTCCCAAGAGGAATCGGTATTCTTGGAGGCTTTTGGGTCTGACCCATCTTCCCCCCAGGTGACTCTACCTGCTGATGAGCTCATTGGCTTGGTCATTGGGTACGTGTGGAAGGAATCAGACACTGTTGAACGGATTCCCAAGAGACCAGACTGGATTTTGGCACCACCTCAAGGAAAGGAATTTTCGAGCAAGGGAGTACAGATAGATGCCATGGTCATGGCAGCAGCCACCAAGAAGGAACTCGTAGAACAGTTCTGCTGTCCATCCTCTTAACAGGGAGTCAGGGGCATTGGACGGATTTGGAAAGCGTGTTTATCTTTCACTGACATTTGCACTCAGATCGATGAATTATTTGGCACACTTCATTAGATTGCAGAGGGATTTGATTAAGGAACTCTCTAAATACCTTGCTGGGACTTGCACTTCTGAGGCTCAGACTTTTTACTTTGTAGCTGGTTACCTTGCAGTCAGTTCCTAATTCATCCATTTCACATACAGCTGAAGGTACCTCCAAGGGCTGCAGCAGAGGACACCTGAAGAACCAAGGGTCCATAGATTCCTTCTCCAACGGGCCTTACCAGCACTCCTGAAAGGAAGCCGAATTGTTCACCTGTGGAGGCAGTTGGGCGTCATTTATCCCTTCACCAGAGAGCATAGTTGGACATTACAAAAGATACATGGGTGCAGATGATTATTTCCAGAGGTTACATAATTCCCTTTTCTCTACCCCCCAACATTAAACAACATTTCCAATGTTCCACTCAGAGGAAAGCAACAGCTCTAAAATAAAAAAGGTGCTAGTGAAGAGTCAGCCAAGAATCCAGAACTTACTCAGGATTGTTTAGTGCCAGTGAAAACAGAAGACTGGATACCAGTTTTGGATCTCAGCAGTCTGAACAAATTGGTTCAGTATACCAAGTTCTACATGGTGAAGATTCAGTCCTTTTTGCCTTTCCTGCACAAGGGCGACTGTTATGCTCAGATCTTCAGCATGTGTAGTATCACATAAAAATGAACCATAAATCCAGGAGATTCCTATGCTTCTGGTTGGGAGCCACTCATTACCATTTCAGAACTCTGCCCTTTGGCTTTGCCACAGCCCCAGGGTATTCACCAAGGGTCTATATTATGATGTCGAAAGACAAGTTCACCTAACATGTCTTTATCGACATGTAAATATCGACCTTTTCAAATGCTGAACGGCCATTTCAGTGAATATTTTCCTAGGGGGAAAAAATTGCTCAGCCGTATACAAACAAACCAAACTTTCAAACCCTACATAGTGGGGGGGGGGGGCTTCACCCCCCCTAACTAAATATACCAACTCCGTGATCGCACTACAGTGGGGAAAAGGGCAAATCTCTGACGACGGCCAAGTGATTTTTTTCCCCTTGGAAAACTTTGCTCAAGTGTCCGTTTGGCATTTCAAAAGGTCGATAATTTGTGTCGATAAAGACTTGTTTGGTGAACTCATCTTTCAACATCGTAATATAGACCCCTCACCAAATGCATAGCAGTAGTAACAGCTCACTTGAGACTGCTGGGATTCCGAGTGCTTCCATATTTTGATGACTGACTCTTAACTGCTCTGACGATGCATCTATTGATAAAAATACGAGACCAAATATTCCAAATGGTTTCCTTCTGGGAATTACCATAAATTATAAGAAATCTCAGAACCATTTCAGACATTAGAATTCATAGGAGCAAATTTCAGCACAGTATCCTGACTGCCACTTTTCCAACAGTACATACTGTCTGATTTCAGGTGAGCGACATAATCCAAAATTTCTCAATTTCATCTCAGTTAATCCTACAAGCCTTGAGATCAGTGATAGTTTTTGGTGGTGGTGCTGCTGCTGCTGCTGAACTTTTCAAGTCTCTCCAGAATAAGGGTAGAGCTCTGCAGGAATTGAAACATACATTTTTGTTACTCGTATTGCCAAGATTCAATGAAGTTATCCTTCCAAATCTGCTGCTGTTCATAGACAGTATTGCCCTCCACCTAAGGGGAAAAAAGGGTTATAGATGTGTGCCTCCTGCTAAATCTACTCAGATTCCTACCTCCCAGAAACCTGTTTTTCACAACAAGCCAGGAACCCTTATTCCCTGTTTTTCCCTGTCCCTTCCAAATTGGTTAAGGATCACAGACTCTCTGGTTCTATCCATTATCCTCCAGGGATATTTTATGGTTTGGAAATCACTTTTTCCCCTTTTTGAGCATTCCTCAACCTCTTTAGGAAAAAAATTTTCCCAGAGTTGATCCATCCTCTTTTGGTTCAGGGTATCCTTCAAGCTCTGCCTGCTGCCCAGATAGGGAGGGTTTTTTATTTGTACACCAGTTCTGGATCTTGCCTGGCTCAACACCTTTCTCAAGATTCCTTACTATCAGATGTTGTCTTCAAGCTTTATTTCCCCTTTTTTTTTACCTCCGATCTCTCTGGATCTCAAGGACACCTATCTTCATATCAAATCCATCCTCTCCAGGAAATTTTTATGCTTCTCTGTTTTTTTCTTGTATTTTCCATTCTCTGCTTTGCCCTTTGGTCTCTCTACTGTCCCCAGGGTATTCACCAAATGCCTGGCTCCTGTCTGCCTTATGCAGAATGCGAGGAGTTCAGATCTTTCCCTGTCTGGACGATCTGCTCATTCAAGCGTCTTCTACCAACACACTGCTTCAGGATCTAAGGTTTACTATTTCCCTGTTACGGAGTCTGGGGTTCACCAAAAACTTCCAGAATTAACTCTGTTAACAAGCGACTCTTCAGGTAATTTACATTTCCTCAGAGCACAGTCTAGTGGAAGACTCCCTGCGCCAGTCCAGCACACACAATCTCATGAATGGATGCTTCACAGAGATGTGTTCCAGGAACATATTTGCCTCAGATGCAGGGTTCAGACCATCCCCATGCTGGCATCTCTGCTTGCTGCCAAGGCCCTATTTCTCACTGCCTTTTTCCAATCTCCTCTTACCCTGACTTCATTCATGGCCAGGGAATTTCTCAGTGTTTTCAGGTTCATGGCTTCCACTACTTCCATGCTCCCTCTAGCCAGGCTCAAAATGAGAAAGCTTCAGTGGTGTCTCAAGTCAGTGTTGCTCCAAATTTGCCACACTCTTGGACTTCCTGGTACTCTTCCTTCCTTCTCTCAAGCTAGAGCTTCAGTGGTGAATTCATCAACTTTTTTTCAACCCAGGGATTCCTTTCCATGCTCCAGTCCTAACTCAAGCTCTTTATAGATACCTCAGACAGAGGATGGAGTCCCTCCTTTGGTCCCCTCAAAGTTCAGGGTCTCTGGCATCTTCATCACAGGTCGGACCACAACAGTGCAAGGAAGATGAGGTCTTTGCTTCTGACTCTTCAGGCTTTTTATTCCCTCTTTTATCCCTGGCCCCTAAAACTTTTAACAGACAATACTACAGTGGTGTGGTATGTCAACAAGCAAGGGGGTACAAGGTCCTATCTTCTTTGCAGTCCAGCTCTTCAATTCTGGGATCTAGCTGTCCAGTATCAAGTGACTCTTCAGGCAATTTACATTTCCTCAGAGCGCAGTCTAGTGGAAGACTCCCTACGCCAGTCCAGCACACACAATCTCATGAATGGATGCTTCACAGAGATATGTTCCAGGACATAGTCCCTCTATTTGGTATTCCTGAGGTAGAAATTTCTGCCTCCACTCTGAACAGACAACTTTCCCTATTCTGCCCCAGAGTCCTAAGTCCTCTGGCCTGGAAGGGGATGTTTCTTTATGCCTTCCCTCCCCTTCCTGTCTTACCACAAGTCTTGCACAAGATCAGGCAGAACTCTCCCAAACTTTTGTTAGTGACTCCCTTTGGCCCAGACAGCATTGGTTATCCATTATTTCTCACTTGGTAAGGGACAATCTTCACAGCAGGATCTTCTCAAACTAGACAAGAGGAGTCTCTCATGCATCCTCAGTTGTATACTCTTCATCTGACATTGTGGATGATAGGGTTTTGATCCCTTTCAGGCATCTCTTTTCTGAGGACGTCTTTGGGTTTTACAGGAGGCCAGGAAGCCCAGTACCAGGAAATCGTATCTGTCCATATGGAAAAGGTTTTCTGCCTGGTGCCTATCTTGCCATAAGGATCCCTTATCTGTGGAGGTTCCTCTGGATGTCCTTCTATTCTACTGTTGCAGTATTCTTAAAGTGAGGGATTCTTTGCCAAGGGCTTCTACCAGTCCAGATTCTCCTATTAAGGAGATTACTTTTGGCGATTCCATTGCTAAGGTAAGGGAGTTCTTCAGGTGGGATTGTTCCCAAGTTTCAGATGTGCAAAAGAGATATTTTGAGCTCCTACAGTGTCCGTCACCATCTGCTGATACTCCATTTCTGAATGATTTACTTGGATACTTTTCTCTTCAGCATCTCGAGCTCCAGATTCACAGACCCCCTGCTCCTAAGAAGCCTGACTGTTTTTATAAAGTGCCAGATGATTGGAAATGTCTCTATAAGTGCCCATGTGCTGACCCTTAAGTAGTTTCTGTTACTTCAGATAAGCCTTCCAAGTTACTGCACTCCACTAAACTTCCTTCTGATAAGGAAAGCAGGATTATGGAAAGACTATGAAAGAATTTCCATACTCCTGCCACTCTTACCTTTCATGCTTTTAATTACCAAGTTCATAAGACTAGATGTGTTTTAACTCTCCTTTCCTAGGCTACTCAAGTCATCTCTGACCTTCCATATTCTGAGGGCAAAACTTCAGCCTGGTCTTTGTTAGGGGCTTCATCTCAGGTAGCTCGTCATTCTATTAAGTGCAGCTGTGATGCAGCAGAATTTTCATCTACAGCTGCTGCTTCATGATCTGTATTAAGGAGGTATTCCTGGCTAAGGCTTCAACCTCTGCCAGATGACATAAAAGCTAAATTGATGGATGCTCCTCTAGACAACAGTGGCTTGTTTGGTACTGCTGCTGCTGATTTAAGTTCTTGCAGGAGAAAGGCAAGGGAGTTACAGGACTTGAAACATCGTTTTGTTTCACCTGTGCCTAAACTCCAAAGGAACTGTCCTTCCAAGCCAGCTTTTGTTCAAAGACAGGCTTAGCCTTCTAAAAGTAAAAAAGAAAATTTGGAAGGAGGGTTCCTCCAGCTGGAACTACTCAGATGACTGCTCAGAAGCAGCCCTTTCCCAACAAGCCAGGTAGTATCTGTCACACTCCTCCCAGCCTTATTCCTCTCTCACTTCATCTGTCTATCTTTTTTATTTTGGTCAAGCATAACCCAATACTCGTGGTTTCTTTCCATAATTCATCAAGGGTATTTCATGGTTTGGAAATCCCTTCCTGCCTTCATGGGCACTCCTCAGCCACCTCGGGTATATTTGCATTTGTTCCCAGAGGTGCTTTAAGAACTGTTACATTGGGGAAACTATTCAAGAGGTTCCACAGCCCAAAAGGGAAATGGGTTTTATTCCAGAATATTTTTGGTGCCCAGAAAGGAGGGTCCTTGACCCATTCTGGATCTTTCACACCTAAATATTTTTCCGAAGGTTCCTTCCTTTTGCATGTTATGTCCGTGACCTTTTTTCCTTTACTGCTTCCTCAGGCTTTCGTGGCTTCTCTGGGTGTCAAGGATGCCTACCTTTGCATACCTATTCATCCCATTTTTATGAAATGTTTACGTTTTTATTGCTTCCTGGAATTTTCAGTTCTCTGCTTTGCCCTTTGGCCTTTCTGCTGCTCCGAGGGCATTCACCAAATGTCTAGTTCCTGTGATTGCTTTTTGCAGCCTTCAAGGCATTAAGTATTCCCTTACATGGGCAATCTCTTGTTTCAAGCATCCTCTTCAGAGACCTTACTGCAGTCTTCACTTTGCCATTCCTGTTTTGCAAAGTTTGCGGTTCACAATAAATTTCAAAAAGTCTTCTCTCATACTTTCTCAAGGCCACGTTTTCCTGGGGGTGCAGGATTCATATGGTGCCTATGTTGGTATCTCTGCCCTCCGCCAAAGGCCTTGACTCTCATTTCCCTCTTTCAGAATCATCTTACTCTGACTTTTGTTACAGCCAGAGAGTTTCTGAGACTGCTGGGATTTGTGGCATTCACCATCCCTATGTTACCTTTCGCTAAACTCCACACAAGGAAATTTTAGTGGTTGCTGAAATCATTCTGGCAAAAACATGCGCATCTCCTAGAATTTAGAGTTCCCCTTCTTCCCTGTCTAAAGAAGGAACTTCTCTGGTGGATTCAGCAGTTGTCCTTGAACCCAGGCCTTCCCTTCCATCCCAAGAACAGTTCACAGACACTGCAGACATAGGTTGGGGAGCAGCCTTTGGCACTATAAAAGTACAGGGGATCTAGTCTCCTCTTCAGCAAAAGGAGCACATCACCAACAAAGAGTTGAGAGCGATTCTGCTGGCCCTTAATGTTTTCCACCCTCTTCTCTCCCCAGGGTCTCTCAGTGTTTACAGACAGCACCACAGTCTTGTGGTATGTAAACAGGAGGGAACAAAATCTTACCACCTTTGCAGGCTAGATGCCATGGTTTGGGAACTTGTGGAAGAGTATCATGCGACTCTTCAGAAAGTTTATATTCCCTCAGGTCAAACTGTGTGTCGGACGCACTGAGCAGGTCTTTGATTCCCGAATGGATGCTTCACAGGGATGTATTTCTGGACATTGCCCACAAGTGCAGTACTCCTCAAATAGATCTATTTACCTACCTTCTGAACAGGCAGCTACCTCAGTTTTGTGCCAGAGTCCCAGGTCCTCTGGTTTGGAAGATGAACACCCTCTCATTTTCTTGGAAGGGAATGTTTCTATATGCCCCTCCCCCACCATTCCGAAAGTTCTGTTCAAGATTCAATAGGACAAACTCAAAATCTTGCTGGTGACTCCCTTTTGGCCAAGATGGCATTGATTTCCTCCTCTCTTGCATTTAGCCAAATGCATTCATCACAAGTTACCTCACAGAGTAGACCTATTTACATAAGACAAAAAAATCTCTAATCCATCCCCACCTATCCACTCTTCATTTGGCACACTGGGTGATAGTTTTTTGATTCCTTATAGACACCTTTTCTCTGAGGAAGTGCTTAGTGTTCTGCAGGAAGCCAGGAAACCCAATACTAGGAAATTCTACATATCCAAATGGAAGAGGTTTTCTGTCTGGTGTATTTCACTTAACCTGGAAAACTGCTCTTGGTGGATGTTTCTGTGGTTCTTTCTTATTTGTGTGAATGGCGCAATGCTGAGTTGGCTTATTCCACCGTTAAGTCCCAATTATCAGCTTTCTCTGCTTGTCTGCCGTTACCTCCTCCTTTAACTTCTAGGTTTGAGGCAAAACTATTTCTTAAAGGCTTCCTTCACATTAGACATTCTATGTAGCCTGTTTCTCCAACCTGGGATCTTAATTTTGTTTTGGAGAAACTGACTCTGGCTCCATATGAGCCTGCGGCTTCAGCTTCCTTGCAACACTGTTCTTGGAAGACTGTTCTGTCAGCCCTTACTTCAGCCAGACTGGTGTCTTAGCTTCAAGCCCTTATGGCTTGTCCTCCTTTTTTGTTTTTTTCATAAGAATGTGGTGTCCTTGCAGTACTACTACTACTTCTTTCGGCTATTCCCAGTCAGGGGTCGCCACAGCGGATCACCTGTCCGCTCATGATTGGCAGTGGAGTTTTACAGTGTCGAGTTGCCAGCCTGGTGCCCAACCTTCCACAGAAGGCACACACACAACTAGGGCCAAATTAGAGTGTCCAGTCCACCTACAGCATGTATTTGGGATGTGGGAGGAAACCGGAGCACCCGGAAGTAACCCACGCAACCACAGGGAGGACATGCAGACTCCGCACAGAAGCACCCCAGCTGTCCTTGCAATACTAATCCTTCTATTATGCCCGAGGTGGTGAATGAGTTGTCACTTAATCTATTCATTTGCCATTTTTTTTCCCTTCTCCGCAGTCTGCTAGAGAGAACATACTACACAACCCGGATGTGCATAGGCAACTCTGATTTTCTTTGGATGAGACTAAGACTATGAGAAAATCTGATCAGGTTTTTGTTTCTTTTTATTCTAGGTCTTTGGGACTGGCTGTTTCCAAGCAGACAGTTTTGTCTTGGATTTCTAAAGCTATTTCCTTTTGTTAGGTTTTTCATAGTAAGACCCGTCCTTTTTCTGTTAAGGTGCATTCTACTAGGGCTGTGGCTTCTTCTGGTGCTTTTTTCAAGGGTTTGAACACTAGCTCCATTCTTGAGGCAGCTACCTGGACTTCTGTGCATACCAATACCAAACACTACAACTTGGACGGAATATCCAGAGCTAGAACTATTTTTGCTAGGGCCATTCTTCATGGCTTTATAGAGAGCTCTACTGGTCCTTTCCTTCTCCCAAGGTTCTTCAGGGCTTTGGCACTCTCCCTCATGTTAAGAATACTGCAACAATAGAAGAGAAGGACATAGTATACAGTGGATATAACAAGTTTATACGCCTCCTGTTAAAATGCCAGGTTTTTGTGATACAAAAAAATGAGACCACAATAAATCATTTCAAAACATTTTCCCTTGTTTAATGTGACCTATAACCTGTACAATTCAGTTGAAAAATCTGTTAGGGGAAAAAATATAAAAAATAAAAAACAACAATAAGCTGGTTGCATAAGTGTGTAAACCCTGAAACTAATTTGTTGGAGTGCCTTTTGATTTAATTACAGCATTCAATCTTCTTAGGTAGGAGTCTATCAGCATGGCACATCTTGACTTGGCAATATTTGCCCACTCTTCCTTGCAAAAGCGCTCCAAATCTGTCAGATTGCGAGGGCTTCTCTTGTGCACAGCCCTCTTTAGGTCGCCCCACAGATTTTTTATTGGATTTAAGTCTAGGCTGTGGCTGTGCCATTCCAAAACTTTAATTTTCTTCTGGTGAAGCCATTATTTTGATTTGGATGTATGTTTGGGGTCATTGTCATGCCGAAAGATGAAATTCTTCTTCATCTTCAGCTTTCTAGCAGACACTTGAAGGTTTTGGGCCAAAAGTGACTGGTATTTGGAACTTTTCATAATTCTCTCCACCTTGACTAAAGCCCCAGTTCTAGCTGAAGAAATGCACCCCCAAAGCATGATACTGTTTTGTGCCAAACTTACCTTTTGGAATTGTGGCCAAAAAGTTCAACCTTGGTCTCATCAGACCATAACACATTTTCCCACATGCTTTTAGGAGACTTGATGTATTGTTTTGCAAATTGTAGCTGGGCCTGGATGTTTTTCTGCGTAAGAAAAGACTTCCGTCTTGCAACCCTACCCCATAGCCCAGACATATGGAGAATGTGGGAGATTGTTGTCACATGTAGTACACAACCAGTACTTGCCAGAAATTGTTGCAGCTCCCTCAGTGTTGCTGTAGGTCTGTTGGCAGTCTCCCTGACCAGTTTTCAACTTGTCTTTTCATCAATTTTGGAGGGATGTCCAGTTCTTTGGAACGTCACTGTTGCCCCCTATTTTCTCCACTTTTTGATGACTGTCTTCACTGTGTCCCATGGTATATAAAATGCTGTGGACATTTTTTTGTACCCTTCTCCTGACTGATACCTTTTAACAATGAGATCCCTTTGATGCTTTGTAAGCTCTCTGTGAACCATGGCTTTTGCTGTAGCAGGCAACTGATTAAATGTCAGGAAAATCCTACTAGAACAGCTGAACTTTATTTGGGGTTAATCAGAATCTCTTTAATTGATGGAAGGTGTGTACCCAAGAAGACTGAATGTTGTAATTAAATCAAAAGGTGCTTCAACAAAGTATTTAAGGGTGTGCACACTTATGCAGCCAGCTTATTGTATGTTTTTATTTTTTTTTTTATATTTTTTCCCCTGAAAGATTTGTTTTTCAATTGAATTGTACAGGTTATAGGTCACATTAAAGGTGGGAAACGTTTTGAAATGATTTACTGTGGTTTCATTTTTTATATTGCAAAAACCTGGCATTTTAACAGGTGTGTGTAAACTTTTTGTATCCACTGTAGTTGTGTTAAATCTTACCATACCGATGTCTTTCTCTTCACTGTTGCAGTATTCGGTCGCTACCTCCTTAACCCCCCCCCCCCCCAAGTTATTTTTTTTGTTCTGGATGGATTGTTTACCTCCTTTTCCTTGGACTGACATTCCTGTTAGTGCATTCAGTTCTGAGGATGGTACATCCAGACTTCGCTTTTATGCCCTACCTATGTGAGAAGCATACGTGGGATGTACAGCCCCAGTAGTCAAGGAGCCTCAATCCTCACCACTGGCAACAGTGGGGGACATGCACAATGGGGAGGATAACAAGTACACACACAGTAAAGTGCAGTTTCCCTTGAGAGCACACAGATGCCACTGCGAGTCTGGGTCTGGTTTTTCCCTCTTTCTCCAGATCCTCAATAAGACTCCCCACTGGCACAGCTATAGGGTTGCGATCTCCGTTAAGTGGCCAAGCCAAAACCTCCAGCACCCTCTTGTGTCCAACCAGTGCTTCGTGTCCCTGTCCAAGTAGCTGACACACACACACTTTGAGATTTGATGTATATACAAACACACACATCTCTGAAAGGCTGGCACAGGTTTACTAGCTCTACCCCCTTCTGCCCAAACTATAAAGTAGTTCCAGCTGCCACCAGCCAGTACTTATCAACTACTATAAGGCCCTTACCAAAGGGTGACCAGTCCTAGTGTGTAATGTTACTGTTATCCAAATGATAGTCTGACCAAGACTTGCAAGGCTATTTAAGAGTGGCATGTACAGTGTTACCAAATACATATGCAAGAACTCGAAGAGCTTAAATATGTCTCATAAATATCGGCCACAAAGATAGGTTTAAATATAGAAAAGACAAAGACTACCACAATAAGGATCCAATACTGTGTCTCAAAACAGCAAAAATCCACCTGATGATGCCTGTATGGTGAAAGTACTTGTGTTGTGCACTGAAGTAAAGGGTTTTATTTTGGTTACGACAGCCTTGACTGTGTCTCTTTTTCTTTCGAAATAGGTTTAAATATATTTAATATATAATAAAAGAACAAAACAATATTCAGTGAATCAACACAGTTTCTTCAGAGTTCAAAATCGTAGGAAATATTTAAAACAGCAATGCAGGACCGTCACAAATAAATGCAGAAAACATCTAAGCTAATCTTTGCTATATTCTTATCTATTTCTAAAAAGAGTTACTATGCCCTAGAAACTTACTTACAGAGCAAGGCAAGTACAGATGTAATGATGAGTGGATGTTCTTGTTAGGTTAATGACAAAATACAAAATGCCCAGTCTCTCTCCGAGAGAGTTCTTAAATTAATATCAAATTTTCCTGCTGGGTTAGCTTGGATGATATCACTTTTTGTCACCTGACTTCATTTCCCTGGCTGTCTGAAAAATACTGATCTCTCAGATATTTGCCGATCTTGGAAGTCATAAAACACTTTTACATTTTAAACCTAATAATTACTTCTCTTTCAAGACAATACAAAAAGTTGTAGCCCTAGACATTGTGACTTGTACACTGAAAGTGAGAGATAACTTTTATAGCACAATCATAAAGCAGTTTAATTTCAACTTATTTTCTTGAAGTTTTGCAAGTTAACCCTTTTTATGTTCTACTTTCTACTGTCTAAACATACATTTGCACGGGTATATAGTTTATATGCATTTCTGTTCTAAGTCAGCAGGGCATGCTGTGGTTATATTTTAGCTCAGTACATGACCTACAATTCTGTATAAATCATATCAGTATTCACAAATGACATACGTATTTACAAAATTCCAGACAGCTGGGCTGGCCAATATTTCCCCATATCACAGGGAATCCCTCATGTTAAGAATACTGCAAAAGTTAAGAGAAAGACATCCATCATTAGATTTTACATAACTATACTACTTCTGTTATTGTGTTAGCATATTCTTCAGTTAAAGCTCACCTGTTAGCAATTTCTGCTCATCTGTTCTTACACCCTCCTTTGGCCTCCAGATTTGAGGTCAACAAGTTTCTTAAAGGTGCCCTTTATATCAGGCCTCCCAGGAAACCTATTCCACATTCTTAGGACCTCAGTTTTGTTCCCGAAAATTTAACTCTGGCTCCTTCTGAGCCTGCTTCTTACAACATTGTACTTGGAAGACTGTTCTTTAAGCTCTCACTTCAGCCAAGAGAGTCTCTGAACTTCAAGCTGTCATTGGCCATTCCTGCTTTCCTAGTTTTCAGAGGAGACAGGGTGTCTCTTCGTACTAATCATTTTCTTCTCATGGTTAATGAGAATTTTCGTAATCAGTCTAGTCATCTTCTGTGTTTTGTTTTCCTTCTCCACATTCTGGCTTGGATTTGTATAGAGTGTTCATATACTATTTGGACAGAACTGAAGGTATTTGCAAATCTGAATAGCTGTATGTTTTCTTGCTTCCCAAGTCTTTGAGTTTGGCTGTTTCTATGCAAACCAGCTTTTCCTGTATTTATAAAGACATTTCTCTTTTTTTCCCCCTCCTCAGTAAATGTTCATTCTGCCAGGTCTTTTGCTTCCTCTGATGCTTTTTTCTCCCCCCCCCCCCCCCCAAGGGGCTGGATACCAATTCCTTCCTTGAGGCTGCTACTTGGTTCACTCTTCATACTTTCACTAAGCATTACAAGTTGGATGTTATTTCCAGGACCAGAGATGGCTTTGCCAAGGGCTGTCCTGCATGGGTTTCTGGAGAGTTCTTCTGTGTTATCCTCCCAGTCATCCTCTTGAGCTTTTGTACTCCCTTAGGTTATGGATACTGCAACAGTAATATGGAAGGACATAGTCCAGTTGTGTAAAATCTTACAACAGTAGATGTTCTTCTCTTCGCTGTTGCAGTATCCACTCCCTCCCTCCTGCTCCCTCTGCTCTAGCCTTGTTCTTTCTTGCCAAGAAGCTCTTCTCATAGGTTCATAGGTTCATAGGTTTATACTAGGCTATCTGCCCTAAGGCATTTATAAGCCTAGCCCAAATTTTTGTGGCTTACGCCACCCCTTATATGAAAAAATACTGTGCCCATTAGTTTGTTGTGCCTCTGTCCAGCAGTGACACAGAGATGATTCCCGGGGTAAACCTACGATCTCCCATCCACAGGTCTAGATTTCTCTTGAACAGAGTCATGGACCGGGATTTTATTCCACAGCATAGGGAGTCTCTGAGTGATAAATCTATCCCTCCAGCACGTCCTATTTATATCCGTGCTAAGGTTTAAGTCGCTTGCTCTAGTGGTTTTGGTGGATTTGGATTTTTTGAGGTGGAGCATGTCCATTAATTCCGGGTTGGACATGGCCTTGTATGTCAGGCACATGTCACCTCTGAGCAGACGGTATGTGACTGAATAGAGCTGGAGTTTCTTCAATCTGGCAGCATATGACAGATTTTGGAGTCCCTTTATCCTTTTGGTGAGGAACTTTTGGGGTCTCTCCAATTGCTGCAGATGTCGGGTGAGATACATCCCGAATGGGGCATTGTACTCGATCATTGGTCTGATAAGTGAAGAGTACAGGGGAACAATGACCTCACTAGATCTGGATGTGAATCCCTTCATGATCAGGTGGGCAATGTAGAAGGTCTTTCTAACCACTTTAGCAACGTGAGTGTCAAAGAAAGGCCACTGTCAACCTGGGTCCCCAGGTCCCTGATAACCTCTTCTGTGCTTAGTGGATTGCCACCTATATGGTAGCTTGGGGTTACCTTGTTTTTCCTGAAGGGTATGACTATACATTTTTGGCGTTTAACTTCAGGCCATGGCTCTGGCACCAGCTATCTGTTTCCGTGAGTCCCTTCTGAAGGATATCCGTGTCCGATGCACTTTCCACTATGGCCCAGTTTGCAGTCGTCTGCAAACTTTGTCAGCCAAAGTCCTCCCATGTTGGCCTGTACTTCTGAGAAGTAGATGCCAAACAATAGGGGCCAAGGACCGAGCCCTGTGGGACACCACTTGTGACCGGCTTGGAGTCTGACACAGCGCCAGCAACTCTAACCCTGTGGGTTCTGTCCTTAAGCCAGTTTGCAACCCATCTTGTGACATATGGGTTTACATTTAAGCTGGTAAGTTTTTCTACAGTACCCGAGTGGGGTATTGTGTCGAAAGCCTTTGCAAGGTCAAGGTAGGCTGTATGGACTGCCTTTCCCTCATCAATGGCCTTGGTGACTGTTTCAAGAAGTCGACCAAGTTCAAAAGGCATGATCTTCCCTTGACAAAGCCAAACTGGGTCGGGTCCAATGTCTGCAAGTCCCCTATATCTTTGTTTATGAGCTCCATTATGATCCTCTCCATAGCTTTGCAGACTAGACTTGTTAAGCTTATGGGGCGGTAATTACCAGGGTCCGTAGAGGCGCTGCCTTTGTGGAGTGGGACCACAGTTGCCGTACGCCACTCCTTGGGCACGTATCCTGTGGTAAGGCTGAGATTAAACAGCTGCCTTATGTGCGGGTTTAATTCCTCATTTAGCTCATGTAGCACACAGCCGGGGACACCATCCGGTCCCATTGATGCTGTGTTTTTAGCTTTAGAGAGAGCAGCTTTCACCTGCGCATTTGAGATGTCCGGGAGGCTACACTTCTCCTTTTTCTCCTTCTGGATGCAAATGTTCTCCTTGTCCTGACATTTTGTTCCTCCTGGGTCTTTTCCAGTTCCGAGTGCAAGAGTCCATATGTCACCTTTGCACCCTACGCCTTGCTTAGGGAGCATGCATGTGCCATATGATGCCTATAAGTACTGAGGGCTTTGTTATATTAGCCGAACATTGGGCTATACTTGGCAGAAGATCCCTTAGGTTAAGAATACTGCAGCAGTGAAGAGAAGGCCATCTGCTGTTAAGGTATGATTTTACACAACTGTACTTTCAAGTGGTTCGCTCAGGCTTATTGTCTTTGGTTATACTCACCACAACTAAAGTATTCCAGGCAGGGTCACATACCATTTTACCAGGGCCTTAGCTTCGTCTTTCTTTTTGAAAAGGGTTAGAGTCCAGAAGTTGCAAATTGGTCCGTTGTAATACTTTTACAAAGCACCATAAGCTTGATTTCATTCTCTAGGTCTAGATCAGGGTGTGTGAGGACCACTCTACAGGGGCTCCTGTCCTTTTCTCCTTCCACCTCCCAAGTTTAGTAAGCTTGGTTAATCTACCCTTATAGCTGAGGCTACTGCAGCAGTGATCTGTGTGATGAACATGGTGGACTTGTGTAAGTAAATATACCATGGCAGTAAATGTTCGCATGATCACTCCTGCAGTAGCCGCTTCCTACCCTCCACCCCCTTGTTTTTTGGTGTGTTTATGCTAGGATGTACTTATTTTTGTTCCTAACAATGTCCTTCAGGCCACAGCCTCCCTCTCTCTGGCGGGAGGAAAGGTTTGAAGGGCTTGCCACTCAAACTTGTCATTTAGTCAGCTCATCTCAAGCTGCTCTTACAATTTGGGCACGTGGAAGGTGCCCTGAAGCTTTGATAGCTGGACACCTGTTACACACATGGCAGGATATAACCAATATAGCTAAGGCTGCAGCAGCAGTGATCATCTAACATTCCACTTTTATGGTACGTTTGCTCACACAGATGTTGTTTTCCAGTCGCCCACACCCACTCTAAAAATTATAGCTCTGTGTTTGGGAGTTGAATGTTGCACTGGAAACCTCACTGAAACTACTCTACTCGGTACCTTTAATTTTACTAACTTTTGTAGTAACAGAGGTTTTCTGAGCTTTAATATCTTTCATTGTGTGGACCTGAAGATTTTATTTTAGGAGAAAATAGTATTGGTAGTGTCCACCAACCCATGAAAGAATTTTCTGAGAGAATTTGAGTCAAAAGTTTCAGTTCTTGTTTGTATTTGTCACCAAGAGATTCATGTGATCAAATGTTGCTTTGAATTAGGCCTGGAGGAAAAATATTTCCATACAGTTTTAAAACGAATTATCTTTTTAGCTATGCCACATTCAGCAGGTAGTGTTCACTTGGTGGAGGACCATTTAACTGGATAGTTGCGTGTTCTAGATATGGTTACTGAGGTAAGACCTCAATGTGTTATTAAAGGAAAACTCCACCTTCTCCTACAGTTTAACTCGACTCTTGGGCAACTTTTCTTCCTACAGTATGGTTCTGGTATTATTGCTTAGGTACCGGAAACCTGATTGCACTTTATAAAACTTTTAATTTCCTTTCCTTGGAATCAAAGGAATGGGAAAGACCACCTGCTTTTTTTAAACTTTTTGCATAACTTGTAGAGGAATTTGTCTGCACTTGCATGGCATACCTCAGACACAGAGAAAGTTTTAGTCAAGAACTGCTGACAATCTTATACGTGTAATTAGTCCTACTGATGTCAGAAGCCAGTTGCCATAAAAACAGAGGTGGAAAACTGTTTTCACACTCTCTGTTGCAGAGAGAAAGAGAACTTAAACTGATTCACAGCTGCTTCCATTGTAGCCATGCCTTTCATAACAAAACAGAGCAAATAGAGCAGTCAGTAGTTCAAAGGCAGTTGTCATCTCTTGACAAATTTTCATAAGCAACATCATAGTATTGAAATGCTAAACTTTAATATTTAGATGTTTGTTGTTTATACTACTGTACATTTTAAGATGAAATAAATGTAATATCAAAGATGTCTGTGACATTTAAAGAAAAGTTAGACAATATTTTTTCTTTTTAATTCTTGTAAAGTAGGAACACACTTGGGTGACTGTCAGTTCATCCTGGACTATAAAATAACAGTTTGAACAAAGGATTGCAATTTAGCTATTTTTTTGTTTGCAGCTATATAACTCCTAAGTATACTTTAAAACAAGCTCTGAGATGCACATAATCAAGGGCCATTCTACAAATAAAAGCAGAAGTCCTGTTAAAGTAGGTATATAAGATGATAGTGACACTAATCCCATTGTATGTCAGTGGCATGGGAATACACCACTTCTTCCCTATGTCTAGGGTGACTTGTACAAAGCAGACTTGAAATGGATTATGAGAGAGAGGCTTGAAGAAAAACAAAATCACATTGATATGCCAACCCATTGAGACACATTTTGCAGAACTCATAGTAAAATTCTTTGAGAAGCAGTCAGAGTGATGTTGAGGTGTTCAGATAGCAGAGAAAAAAGATAGCGTGAAAAAGTAGATTTTTGGTTTTAAGGTAGAATTTTCCTTTAAGGAGGATTTCACTAGAAGAGCATTGACATAGCCGTTTGCATACTTTTGCTTGATAATCTGTTAATGATTAGCAAGCAGGCAAGCATTGTGCTTCCCAAAGTCAGAGGTGGTTTCAGTATAGCAGTAGTACATGATATGGTAGTGGATTCTACCCTCCAAAATTTGGATATATAGTTTGGTCTTCTGTCTTCCAGTACTGCAAAGATAGGGACAGTGGCATATAATACAGGTCGTGTGAGATACTCGCTGTAATAGCAGAGGTAATACATTTGTCTTTTTCACATTACCAAGTCTACTTCCTTATGTATTCTTGCCTTATAGTAATATGTTTATTGTCTTAATGTGTTTGTCAGGCACTATTGATTAGTGATGATCTTTCCCAAAAAGAACCCGTCTTCAACCATTCAATAACTGTGAATTATCCTTCTGCTTGTAAAGGAGCTCTAACTCAGGATAACAGAGTAGGATGGCTGTGTTTAACGACTGATGGCTACAACCTTGCTTGTCTGTGTTCCGTCATCTGGATAGTTTGGTAGATTGATTTTTTTTCCTGTTTAACGGCAGGATGACACTGTGAAATGCTTTTTTTTTTTACATTGCATTTTTGGACTTCTGGAGTAGGTCTAGTTTTGCTAGTTTATCTACTGTATCAAACACTATAACAGTGTGATGAAAACTAGGGAAAGATTCCTGTTTGCTTTCGGAAGTTGATATCCCTTATGGATTGCTGTGATTTCTATGCACTTTATTTGTGGTGCCTTTGCAGGTTATAGTCTTAGCATGATCACTGCATTTCATATGAAGTTACATATATTTTAAAATAAATAACCAGTCAGTGGTAAGAGGCACAAAATCAATACTCACTGTTTATGGAAAATATTGGCCAGATTTGAATAGGTGCAGCTATAATAATCCACTTTTATGACAACAGGCACTTGGTCATTTGCTGATACAGTGAATAGCTGAAACAGGTGTAGGTGCTCATTGTAATGGCCACTATTGCAATAGTGATACCTTTTTGGTACTTCCGAAACAGAAGGCATAACGAATGGCCTGACTTCCATGACGTGTTCTCTTTTCTCCCCTCCTGGCTGACCCATTGCCCCCTGCCTTGGATGTGATCACAACAGTGGTATAACAGGATGTCCTCCTATATCATCATCTTTACTTTCTTGCTGCAGTGTGAGTGCAGATTGGTGTGCATTTCAGTCAGTTTGCTCAAATTCCAGAGCTTTCAATTAAGTACCTCATTTGGGAACCACATTTCTTATAAATATGATTATAATTTGAATGTTTATACCATTTGTAGGTTTTTGGTTGTTGGGGATGTCAGAAGTTAGTTTCTAGGTGTATTTCTTTTAGGAGGCAGATCCTACATAGTCTTCAACATTCAGTGTTGGGGCTAAAGCATGGTTTCCTTAATTGCTTTCACTGTGCATACTTCAACCAGAAAATTATTCCAGAGAGTGCAAAACCTGACAGTTTGGACACGTGGAAGGTTGGTTCCCTGGAGCTTTGGATGCTGGCTGGCTGTTGTATACTTTGAGGAACAGTGAGCAAAACGTTAAGGCAGTCTAAACCAAAGGAAGTTATATGCCTTCACGAAGGTCACTATGGAGTCAGCCAAGTGTACTTGAAGTGTACTTGTAATGCCTTACAAAAAAGATGATAAAAGAAGTACCCATGCAAGAAAGATGCAAGAGGAGGACTATATCCTTTCAGAAGCCGAGGGCCTCCCTCAGCTTGAGGGCATTGCTTCTGGTGAAGAACATTTGTAGCTCTTTATTTGTGGCATAAACAGATTGGACCATATGGCGGAGTACTCCCTCTCAAGAGGCTGCTGCATGATTTGATAACAGCACAACCTTCCAAGCTGAAATCCTCCCATCATCTGTCTGTCTGGATACTTCCTACCAGGAGGTTTGCTTTGATGCCTGTATCTTGATTTCTTATGGTTGGGTCAGTATCTCTTTAGTGTAGAGGCATGAGGGCATTCCCAGTTCAGTAATTGTGGTGGGGGATGGAGTATATGGGGACCTTAAAGGTCGCATTCCCAGATCCAGGTGCAAGGCATTTTCCTATTGGTGTCCACCATCTTGCCTCAACATGATACAGGTAGGTCTTCATCCATTTCTGCTTCCCAGGATCCCCCTCAAGAATTAAATTATTTCAGGTTTGTATACACTTTCGTAGGAACTTTCATGTATCTTTAGAACAGGACTCCATGTCAGAGGGCCCTAGTCTTTAAAGAAGAAAGCACACTCCCAATGGAATTTGTTTTCACTGATTAGAGGTTGATAAAACTGGTCTGTGGTACCAGATATCTTCACCTCATAGTTATGAGTTGAACACTTAGGAAGCTTTATCTTTTGTTTGCCCACCAGGGTTTTTTTTATTTGGTGATACCCTCAACAGAATGAATATTAATTTCAAGTGAGTGTCTTACAAAGTTCTTGGGTAACCAGAATTAATAGTGACCACTTTGGTTTCTGTAAGGCAAAACTCTTGAATGCCACTAGTGACAGAAGGCTTGGCAGATGAATTTAGTAGTGCATTGTTAGATTTCCAACTCCCTGCTTCTGAAACCAGACCTTTTTCTATAGTGTTGGGAATTTCATTCCCACGCCTGACATTACAGCAGAAATTGTCCCACAAAAAGTTGGTTCTTTCCCTCAATGTGGACCTAAGGAAAATAGTAAAGGGGGGGGGGGGAGTGAGGCGACTACAAGCTAAATTGACAAGCTCAAAAAGCAAAGTCTGGAGTCTGTTAGGGCCGAGACGTGTAATTTGAAAAGATGTAGCTCAGTGGTGCTCATCTCCCCAAATCCCACCCCCTCCACCACCTGTCTACCCTATCCCCCTCCAAACACCACTGGTCATAAAGTTGGAATCTGTCAGGGCTGTTTTGTGAAAAGGTAGTAGACTACATACTGTAAGCTGAAATTATTGGTAATCTTCCCATGATAGAAAACAAGGAAACTTCATGCCACCATTGTTCCAAGGTCTGTTGTAGCAAGGGAGCATGGAGAGATTACTATAGTATACAGACAAAGATTTTTACTTAAGATTATTCTATGTTCCAAATCAAGACCATCCTTGAAGGGCTAGTCTTAGGTTTGTTGAAGGTGATCAAGGTTCTAAAGGTTCCAACATTCAAAATGTTCTCTTTGCAGGCTCTTCTGCATTTCCTCCAAGCCTTCATGGTAACACTGAAGGATGCCTACCCCACAGAACCATAGCCAGTGTGAGTGACCTTTTTGAGACAGTACTTCAGCTTCAATAGCCTCACATCACAGGAAGTGGGATATCTAAATATTAGGTTTCGTGGCTGCCTCCATTCTGATGGTGCCTCTAGCCAGACTACACACAAAACTCCCATGTACATAAAAGGATGGTGTTCAGTATATGCACTCTGGAGTGTTCTGTCTGACTTCTACTCTATCAGAAAAGGGCTCTCCTATTGAGCAGAGCAAGTGGACCCTAAACCTTTGGAGTTCCATTAAGATTGGGACAGATACCCAGTCACTGACCATATTGTGAAGGGGACACATTCTACTGGTTTGAGGGGCTAGGAGACTTGAGATCAGTTACAAAAGAAAAAAAAAACTTAATTTCTCCCAAGTCTTTCAGGTCTCTAATACAGTGATGGGTATGGACCCCATCCGTAAGTTAGGGTATGATTAAAGTTCATGAAGTCAGTATTATTAAAAATATTTGTTAGCCAGAAGTGCTATTCACATCACCCGCAGTGTGCCCCCAACTGATTCCTCTTGCAAGTCATATGGAGTTACATGTATTGTTAGTATTTCTAAATATGACTGTAAATTATTTTTTAATGAGACCCTTTGCTCCAGCTGTTATTGAGAGCTGTCTTGGTATCTTGCTTCCACATTGGTGTCGTTTCTGCCTGCAAATTCTGGTATTTTATTACCTTGTCTCTGTTTGTAAGACACTAATCACTGGGTGTAGCAATTTCAGCACTACTTTTGTCTTTTCATGGACTACTATGTCTGGTTTTCTCACAAATTGTTTTCTGAGCTGTTGGAAATGGGTGATACCATGTGACATAAATTTCATCATTCTCGATAATGGTTTGTGGCTCATGTTTCTAATGCTTCTCAACTACTTCAGTATTGTAATGTTTGTACAATCCCCAATGCAGTAGTCTTGCTACATTAGTATACCTGTTAGTATCCAGGTCCTCTACCATTAGTGTATCACACCCAGCATCAAAATTTGCTTCATTTACAGAACCTGCATTTGTCTGCTTCTCCCGCATGTTCAGTGGACTTTGTAAACCAACGTTTGCGTAGTCCACTTTCCTGGGCTGCCAGTATTAACCTTTCATCTTTTGTTGTAAATTCACCTGTCCTTAACAATTCCTGCATCAAATCCTTATCAACATGAGAGTTCAGTTTTCTTTACTTACCACAGTATTTATGCCTTTTCCATATTTCTTGCCTTCCTCATCTGATCCTTCTCCTTATATTCTTTCATTTTTTTGTCACTTTCAGTTGCTGCCTGAGTTTTGTCTACTTCTGGCTTGATTTGCATTCCTGCTTGACACCAATATGCTTCTGCTAAACTAAGCAGGGAAGTCATTTTAGACTGCTGCTCATGTTTTAAAGCTTTCACTGTTTGGTGAGGTGAGCAGATATGTATGCAATCCCACGATTGCAGATATATACATGTAATCAGTTTCTAGAAGGCCCATACCTCCTTCGGAATGAGGGATGTATAATTTTTGGTACACACTGATTTTTTATATATCATTTGAGGAGTGTGAAGCATTTTTCTTGCTTTTCTTTCCAACTGATCCAATATCTTTTGTGGCCAGTCAAGCACACCAAAACTGTAAGTTAAAATAGGAAGAGCAACTTGCTTTATAGCTTGAACTCTGTTCCTAGATGTCAGAACTGTTTTCAGTATTAGTTTTAGTGTTTTAAAGTATTCCTTACTGAGTTTTTTCGTATTGGTTAACGTTTTATTGCTGAAACTCATCAGTTCCCAAATATGTATGCACTCCTCCTGCTGTAGTTCCTTTATACCACATTCCTGGACTGATTTTTTCTTGGTGCTGTAACTTTCCTTTTTTAAATATTGCTTTCGCATATTTATCAAATCCAAATGACGTATCATCTGAGAAATTTTTAATGACAGCTTATCAGAGTAAGGGAGATGATGGCAGATTTGCTGTCTGAATCAAATTCTGAAAAACAGAATTTTGTGCACTCACAAGGCAGTACATTAACAAGTGGCAGGGGGCATTCTGTCTGTGAAGGCTACTTACAGAAGCATGGTTGCAGGCCCATTGGACAGACATGACCCTCAGAGCACTGTATATCCCTTCTCAGGACTATGGTAGGACACACTAGCAGAAAAACAGATCTTCACAAATGAGTATTAGAGATTTTTCCTCAAGTGTGCTCTGTAGGTAAGGTGTGCCAGAGAAAGACCTTATTGTACCTGCAGTCAACCAACAGCTACAAACATTTTCACAAACACACACACTTCAGGGGCCTGGGTAATGGATCCATCTCCAGTGGCTGAGCAGGTCTATGTTGGTATTTTACTGCAGCCCCTCTTGTCCTCAGGGTAAATAAATGATAATGGAGGACAAGCCTGTAATGCTATGGCTATTTCCCTTTTGGTAGAGGCAACACTGGATATTTTTTGTAGTGGTTAGTTTTGCAGTCCTGACACAGCAGATTTTTGTGTCCATGTAGCTCATTTGGTCTGCTTAACTCCCATGACTTTACTCTCCCACCAGGAAACAAGGACATAAGTGATAGAAGATGTGCATCAGCTAATGCCATCTTCAGAATTTTGTTGTCATGCAGTATCATGTAGTCGTTTTGTTCGGTTGGCTTTCTTCCAGGAGCCATTTAAGTATGCCATAGGGGAAATTTCATTATCTGGCTTTTTTGATGGGATCTAATTTAACTGAAGTCTGATAGTGAAAGTATTCCTGAGAAGGAATGTTTCTTAGAAATTCGCAACTGTTTTGTGTTCAGAAAGCAAATTACCCACAAAGATTTCCACAGCCTGTGCATGTTTATTTTGTATTTGTCCAAAGCACAATATGGACTCCTGTTTAGGTTGTCTTTTTTTACAGTGTAGGCACTCAGAAGACGGCATCTCTGTCTATGAGTTTACATATGAAAAAGGAGTGTCTGCCTTGTTTTTTTTGCTACCGTAGCATTGAAGAGGCCTCAGAGGCACCTGCCGAAAGTGAAGTACTCCAGCAAGGAATATGGGGAGAAGCATCAGGAGACTAAGGACTTCCAGTTGGACGACTCCAGGTGCAGAGGTACTGTTGTAGCCGCTGTCTTCAGAGTTGGTCTCTGCTGAGGTTCTGGCACATCTGTGCAGGCTGCTACATCAACATTTCACATGCCTTCTGAGACTACAGCCCCTTTGGTTTTGGATACTCAAACTTTGGTTACAGAATGGAAGACAGGATTTGCATTGTTTTAGTCTACAAAGAGGTTCAAGGAGACCAGGTAGACATTTTCTTCCCTGGCTATTTCCTCTAAGATGGCTGTACCAAGACATAAGACAGCAAAGATCAGTGCCTGCAACTTGCCTCATAGGTTTGACACTCCCTCAGCCAATTCTGCTTCCCAGTTTCCACAGATTCATTGGTTTAACTGTCTGAGGTTTTTTTTTTTTTTTTTCTTGAAGACTAAGAGACCAGAGTTGCCTGGGGCTGCTTTCAAAAGGAGAAGTTTGTAATCAACCTGAGGGTTCAAAAGGCTCTCATTCAGAGAGATGAATTAATTGATGTGGGTTAGGTCCCTTCTGTTGAGGATTGTCAATCAGTCACTGACAGCACCCTTTTCTTTGCTCCACCACCGAAGGATTTTTCCTTTGAAAGTATGCTATGCAGAATGAAGGAAGATTTTCAGTGGGATACTAAGGGATATTCAGAAGCCGAGTTCAAATACATTCGTACATGGGCCTGCTGAAAGTCAGAACAGCAACTCCAGTGCTAGAAGTCATAAAAAATGTATTCACAGTTGCATTTTTGTTGCTAGAATCTCTCTGCTGCTCCTGGCAAATATGGCAACTTCTTTAGGGTCAGAGAATCCTGTCCTTTGGCTGATCCAGCTGTGTTCTTGGACTCCAGCAGTGGAGCGATCACAGCTCCATTAAGGAATCCTGTTCCCAGTAACAGGGCAAATAAAATACTCTGCAGATATGGGAAGTTCTATACTTCTGCTACCCTTTCTCTCAGAGCATTGAACTGCCAGGTTCCAAATACTTTCCTATCAGCAAGTCTGTACTAGAGAAGATGAGGGCTAGGGCACAGGTGTTACAAGATAAGGATTTTGAAGCAGATGATGGTTTAGCTCTGTGAGTTGTCTTCCCAGGTTGTTAAGCATTCTCTAAGCAATGTGGCTGTGATGCAGCTGTAGGATCAGTTATACAAAAATATGCCTTGTTCAGGGCAGTGTCCTTTCCAGAACATGTGAAGATGTGGCTTCTCTTTGTATCCTTCTGAAGGATTTCCTCTTTGCACACTCTTCTTAAGGAGTTTTCAAGAAACTGGAAGAAAACAGCAAGACTGTGCCATCTTTAAAAAATATTTTCAGGCTCAGGCTGCTAAGTACAACAGGAATTAAACATCCCAGACGCAACCCTTACAACCCTAAGCAAGACAGTGGCAGAACTAGCAAACAGAAAATAGGGCAGGTTTGACAGTCAAAGGCAGGCAAGACCCACAAGAAAGTTTGGAGGCCTTCAGGATTGAGACCGTCAGAGAGAACAGCTGTGGGTCCACCACAAAATGAGATTGATGCACCGTGGTTTAACTCTGTTTTTGAAAAATTGACCGTAGCCTCTTATGAAGCAGCTACTTCATCTACTCTCCAGTTTATATCCTGGAAGGTACTGTTCTTTTTGTAGCTGTTAACTCTGATAGAATATCTCCACTCTTCCTTAATGTGCATAGAGCCTATCTTAGGCTGTCATTAGGACAGGGCATCACTTAATAGCAGTACTTTCTTTATGCCTAAGACTGCTTCAGAACTGTCTCTTAAACAAGCCGTTCATTTATCACTTTTCTTCCTAAACCACAGAACATAGGAGAAAAACCCTTCTTTCCCCGGATGTATTCAACCAGCTGAGATTTTATTTACCTAAAACCAAAGAATTCAGAACATCTGACTAGCTTTTTGGCTTGTATGCAGACAGCATAGAGAGAGAACTATTAAACAGATCCTGTTCATGTGGCTTGCTCAATGCAGTTCATTTAGATATTCAGGTAATGGTAAACCTTCACTAGGGCAGCTAACACTATTTTCATTGGGTGATGATACTACACAGGTTATTTTTGAAGCAACAACCTAGAATAATTTTTCATTCTGTGAACACACCAACTTAAGAGTAGCCTCCAGGTCAGGATTTGCTTGTGTTGTCTTGCACGTTCTTACCACCTAATTCCTTTTCTTTACCTCCTTAAATCACTATTTATTTATTTTTATTTTACATTTGTTGACCGGGCTAGTCTAGCTGGATATATTTCCATTTTCAGTAGAGGCCCGGGGAGAAAAGCTCCACACAGATATACAAAAGTATAGAAATATTGTTACATGGTAAATAAAGGATTAATAAACAAAATAAAACAGGTAATTGTTACATTCTAGAGATAAAAGCACTTAAGGAAAGCTACAGTAAACATAATATTACTTAAGAAAGCTAAAACAAATGTACTACAGTAAGTATTATATACAATTGTTTACATCGGGTAGAAGGATTTAAACAATAAGTTGATTAGAGTTTAAATAGTGTCAGTCGTACTTACAAGACTAAGCATTTAAATGTTTGGAAGTTTGGTTACAAGAGGAAGAAACAGAGGTGAAGAGGGTGGTTAGTCAGGGTTACTACAAGGGCATAACCAGTGCATTTGGAGGTGTTTTTTAAGTTTTTGTTTAAACAGTGGCAAGGATGTAATTAGAGTTAGTTCATTGGGTAACAGGTTCCAGTTTTTTCCTGCTGTGTTGGTAAACAGAGTCTCACCAGCCATATTATTAGATTTTGTTATGCTAGCAAGGAGTTTGCTAGAAGAACGTAGGGAGTTCAGATTATTGTATGGGATTAAGAGCTTTGAGAGTATAGGGGTGTCATTGGGTTGGTAAAATATCTTGTGGGCAATTGTGAGTTGGGGGATTATCAGATGGTTTTGGAATTCCAGCCAGTCTAATTGCCTAAGATTAGAACAGTGGTGGGTTCTGAAGGGATTGCCAGTAGCAAATCTGGCAGTGTTATAGGAAGTTGCTAATTTGTTAAGGTTAGTTTTCTTAAGGTTGGTAAAATAGGTGAAGCATACAGAAGGGTTGAGATTAGATGGGAGTGAGCGATCTTGGCTCTGGCTGCTGGGGTTAAAAAAGGTTTTATTCTATATAAGGAACCTATTTTTCTGTTGACTATTTTAATGGTGTTATTTATATGGTAATCAAACGAGAGGCTAATGTCAGTGGTTATTCCTAAAAGTTTAGTGGTAGAGTCTGGGAAAATAACAGTGCCATTATTTGAAGAGATTGAGAAATCTAAGGGGGAGGACCTAGTAGTGGGTGTAAAGAGAAGGAGTTGTGTTTTTTTGGCATTAAGAAGGAGGCAACGTTTGGTAAACCATGTGTTTACCAAACCGTGTTGAAAACATTTTGAGTAAGAGAATATAGTTCAGATGGAGAGATTGCTGAGCATATTAGTGTGGAATCATCTGCCTATTGAATACAGGCGGCTTGAGGAATTGCTACATGGAGGTCATTAATAAATAATGAGAAAAGAAGTGGTCTAAAAATGGAGCCCTGAGGGACCCCGATGGTGACAGGTAAAAAGGATGAAATTTGATTTTCCCAGAGGACTGCCTGTTGCTGAGGTATGATCTAAACCATTTAATGGCCCAAGAGTCAAAGGAAAGAGATTCAAGAATATTGATTAAGAGGGTATGGTTTACCATGTCGAAAGCTTTAGAGAGGTAAATAAAGAGTGCAGATGAGAGGATGTTTTTGTTACGGTTTCTATTGATGGTATCTGTAAAGGATAGAAGGGCAGTAGTGGTACTATGTGATGGTCTAAAGCCATGTTGACAGTTAGCTATTAAGTTTTGTTGAGAGAGATGATGTACAAGTTGTTGGTGAATGCATTTTTCCATAATTTTTGCTAAGGGTGATAAAAGAGCAATTGGCCGATAGAGTAATCATTAGAGTTTCCACCTTTATGTAAGGGGATAATGTGGGAGATTTTCCAAATATATGGGATGGTTCCTTCTTGGATTGTCCTATTTATAAGGATAGATATAGGGTAGGCAATTACTTTGGCTGCTTTTTGGAGATATTGGGAAGGAAGTTGGTCAGCAGATGGAGTACATGGCTTGAGTTTTTGAATAAATTTATAGATGAGAGAAGTAGAGATGGGTTGTAGTTTAAATTTAGATAAAGAGTGTGGTAAGTTGATGGGAAGGCTGGAGTTTTCAGAGATAAGTTGCCTAGCTAGAGATTGTATAGTCTCAGTGAAGAAAGAGTTAAAGGTACTGGCAGTTTGATGGGGAGTATTTGGATCTGCATCAAGTGGGGTGGGTGTTCGTGAGTTACCTGGGGAAAGGAGCTTATTAATGCAAGACCAGAACTTTTGAGGATTATTTTGATGAGTTTGTTGGAGTTTACACTAGTAGTTTTTTTTATCTGTAAGTATTGCCTTTTTTGTACGATTTCTGAGCTGCCTAAAATGTAGATGATCAGAGGTATTTCTGTTAGATCTCCATTTAGCCCAGACTTTGTTCCTAAGCATAATTTGATTTCTAGTTTCATTAGAAAGCCATGGGGGTGGGTTAAACTTCATTCTGATGGAATGTTTAGGAGCATGCATATCCAGGATAGATAAGAATGTAGAGTTAAAATACTTTACAGCCTCTTCAAGTGGAAGGGTTTTTAAAGGGTTCCAGTTACATGCTTTAAGCTCAGTTTGAAATAATTCTGAATTAGTGTTTGGTAGAGCGTGTTGTCCTAAAGGTGGGGAGGTTTGGAAAATCCTTCTTTTCTCTTATGATGTAGGTCAAAGAATGATCACTTACATCATCTGGCAGGGTTCCTACCTTGTAAATTTGTTTCAGTTTATTAATGAGTATCCAGTCTAAGGTGCTCTCTTTCTTATTAGGTTTGTTAATTCTGGTTGTAGAAGTTATGGTTTGGGTAAAGCCATGGAGGTTAATATGAGAGGTAGGATTTTCAGCACTAACACTTTTCCAGTCAATGTTAAAGTCGCCTAGTATTATTGTTTCTTGGGGGGTAAGTAGAAGACACCCAGCTTAGAAAAGCCTCTATTGTAGTGATATTATTTCCAGGTGGTATGTAAATGCAGATAATGTATAAATATTTGTTTGCGTTGATTTGTAGTTTAGTAATGAGGACTTCTGCATTACTATCCTGGGTTGGATTAGAAGGTAGGGTAGAGATATGAAGTCCGTTTCTAAATAGAATTGCTACTCCGCCACCTTTACGTTTTGTTCGGTTTTGTCTCAATATATTGTAGCCTTGGGGAATAATTTCATTGTCTTTAGTTTCTGGTTTCAACCAAGTCTCAGTGAGGCAGAGGATATCTAAGGAGTGAATATCTAGAAGGGCATGGAGGTGAGCTACTTTATTAATGCTTTGGATATTAAGATGCCCTATTAGGAGAGAGCTATTGAGTTTAGAGTGGGTTGTTTGGATAGTAGGATTGGTAGGGCCAGGGTTGAAGTGGATATCGCCATCTTTTAAGGAGGGATTATTTAGTTTTGTTACTGAATTGTTCCTAAGGTATATTTGAATTTTCACTTTTTTTTCTGAGGGTAAATTATGTTTAATGTGGGAGAGTCTATGGTATTTAGGTAGTAGGTAACTGGGAGTGGAATTTATGTTAGAATGTCTATTGGAGGATATGTGAGTGTAAATTGCAGTTTGTTTGTGGGAATGGTTAAGATGGAAATAATTCAGTTTTTCAAAGGAGGTAAGAAGGTAGGTAGAGATGAGGGTAGTTGAGAGTATAATTGTGAGTGTTAGCTTGGTTAGATTAGGTATAGGCATCTTAAAAGGAATTATAAAATAAGAACTCAAGTGTAGGGATGAAATAGGGAGTGAGATGTAGAGGAGAGGAATATAAAAGGATAAAGGAAGTGAAGAGAGGGGGCACTTATATGTACAAGTTAAGAGTAAGAGGATATGGTAAAGGTACTCTAAGGAGTGGCTTATTGTGAGTAGTTGTTAGAAGGTGGGGGTGTGGCTAAAGTAAGTGGGATGGGGCGAAGTATGGGATTGGTTGGAAGAGAGAGAAAAATCAAATAATTGTTAGCTAACTAGGTTAAGTTCTATGTACACCTTGGGAATCTTCACTGTTTCAGTCCAGATGTCCCCCCCCCCCTTTTTTTGTCCATATGGGTTACCATGATTACATTATCCCGCCGCCACTTTTTTTTTCAAGACACCCTCCTATTTTTATCTGTTTGTTTTCCTTGGAGAGTAAGTTAGGGCATCTCTGGGGCAGATTTGGTGCACACAGGACTGTTCCTACTGATCTGCTGGGGCTCAGGCATGAAGGTCATCTTCCTGGCTTTTGTCAGAGCAAAATGGCTCTGAGAACTGCATTGGCTGTCCATTTGTATCCTGGTGAGAGAACCTTGGATGAAACCCTAGGGGAAAAATTAAAGCTATAAAAGTTGGGATGGCCAGTTATGCTGCCTGTAAGCAGAGATCACAAATGTGAATGTTGCACATTGATTCTTCTCAAACATGTACTTTTATGGTAAGCTCCAAACTCAGCCTTACTTCTGAATTACTGAATGGGTATGGTAAGGGCAGAACCTTTACTGCTACCTCAGTGTGCAAACCTCTTGACCCACAACAAGGTATCTCCTACACCTCAACCTACAGACTTTAAGGCTGACTGGCATGGATGATGATAGATGTCATTCCCTCCACTCATCTTTTGTCTGAAGGAATGCTTTCCTTCCTATCTTGAGAGGTTTAAAAAAAAAAAAAAAAACATAATACAGGGAAGTCATGTCTAACAGAATGGAATATATTCTTCATTTAGATGAAAAAGAGAGTCCTCTGTGTCTGTAGTCTTCTGTTACTTGTCAAACCTTTTTGAATCAGGATTGTATTTTGCTTTATTAAAGACAGACGTGTTTGCCATTTGAGCATGTTTGTCTTGAGGAAACTCCACTGTATTCTAAACTACTTGTGAAACAGTACCTGGGGGGTCCTAAATAAGAGCCTTTTCCACCATGGGCTCACAGATATGTCATAAGAAAGCTGACCTTGTCACCTTTTAAACCATCTACTAAAATGCATCCCTGTCCCGAAAAGCTGATTTTTAGTGGTCAGCACCTCTGCAAGAAGAATTTCAGATCTCCAGTCCCTAGTGTGCGAGAGGCTTTTCTCATCTTCACAAGGACAAATATTTCAAGGTAATCCATTTTTCTTGTGTAAAGTCTCAACTAATCTGTTGAAGTAAGCTGTTAACTTCTCTGAATTTTTTTTTTTTTTACTATAACCCCCAAAGCAAATGGCCATTCTGCTCCCTTAATTGTGCATAGGCAACCGAGATAATATCGACCAAACAAAAGAAACCGGGAAACAGACCAGTTTATGTCCTTTGCACAAGGTGTAGGGGTGGTAGATCTGTTTTTAAGCAACCAGTTTCTAAATGAGTACCTCAAGACCACCCTAGGGCAAGTGAGGTCGCATTCTGCTAGAGCCTGTGCAGCCACCATCCCTTTTCCAGTAAGGTAGCTACCCAGTCCATTTTGGAAGCAGCTAGCTGGTCATCATTTCACCTTTTTCAAATTATTAAAACTTGAATATCTTCTTTAGGGAAAAGACAGGTCCACAACCATTTGACGTTTGTACTTGTAACTAAAAAGCACAAATCATTTCCAACTGCACATTGCAAACCCTTTACTGAAAGAAGATTTCAGTAAAATTCTTAACATCTATGCTTTCAAAATATTGATCTGATGTCAGTCTTCATTTCTTCTTGACTGTTGGGTCTTGGTTCCGTCCTCAAAACTGACTCTGCCGTTGTAACAAGCTTGCGCAAGCCAGAAACTCTCGAGCTAAGGCTACCCATAGTGCCTGTCTTCCCGTTTTCTCAGATCTCGTTTGCCGCATAGAGTTTTAGGACGCGTCAGCCATGCTGTCAAGCCAAGTGCTAATTTTTTCTTAAATACCATATTAAGGCTTGTTATCTTTAAACTTGTTAAGCTAGTTTTTGCTGATTACTGTGCTTGCTGTTTAGTGTGAGTGTTATTTTTCTTCCCTTTTACTCTTTTGGTATTCTCTCATTTTACCATGATTGGTATAGGGCCGCCCCTCCCCTCTTACCTCTGGTAATTCTGTAATACCATCATTGGTATTTACCATTTTTCCCCTTCCTTCTTTACCCCTTCTGGGTATTCTCTTTGCTACCGTTGTTGGTATGATTTTCCAAAAAAAAAAAAATCTTGTCTTTCTCTTATTGGTGTGTACGTGCGCCAGAGTTTTTAGCCGTTAAGTACTTTTTCTTCATCTGTAGCATGGCAGAAAAACAGAAAGGTAAAACTGGCTTTAAGCAGTGTGATGCATGTGGCAGAAGGATGCCCAACTCGGATGGGCGTCTTTCTTGCATATATTGTTTGGGGGTGCCAAACTTGGAAGTCCAACTGCTGTGTGAGCTCTGCAAGGTTTTAGTGCTCAGACCCTTGTAGAGCGGCGCAACAAATTAATCCTGAAGGGGCTGTTAAAATGCCTTTCTCAGAGGCTTTGTCTGAGGCGGAGGCGTCAAAGTCTCCCAAGAAAGAAGCTAAAAAGAGGAGCCACTCTGTTCCAGCGTCTACTCAATCTCATGACTCAAAATCATCCAAAGGCCAGGTTCGTACTTCGGAACTAAAGCCTAAACAGTCAAAATCGACACCAACAACTGTTACAGCGCAGAAGCCTACAACTCCTTCCACTTTGCCGACAACTCGTATGGAATCAACAGAAGTTACCACGGTACCGACCCCTTCATCGGTACCTACGACCCTCTTGGCACCAACAATAGTTTCTACCATACTGGTCACTTCCCCTCCCATACAAACAATTGGTCAGCTGACCACAGTGCCGAAGGTCATATCCCTGCCCAGGACTAGGTACTTCCCATCTGTTGACCCTTTTTGTGGTCAGCAATTAAGCCCTTTCGTAGAACGTCTAGAATCTCCCTTGGGGATGTCTACTCGTTCCACCAGGAGCCTTTCAGAGCTTGATATAGCCAGGTTAGTGGATCAGCTCTTGGTGGCCAGAGGTCTTTCAGCCCCTTCTAAGACCTCCCTCCCATCCGGAGCCGAGGTCTGCTTTCCAAGGACTCCATCCTGTCTTCCTCCTTCAACCTCTCTGCAGGTCTTGGAGCCCTCAACTTCAATGCTGTTCCTGGTGCCACCTACATCTGTGCCGATGGTGGACCCCACCTTGGCTCAGGAGCCGACTCTGTAGTCCTCTGCTCAGTCAGAGCTGACCCACCCTCGGGACAGTGACCTGGCTGGTGGCTCTGGGATCCCCAGTTTGGCACCAGTTTTTTTTTTCCATGGTGCCATCTACGGTTCCGGGTGCTTTGACAGTTCCAGGCCCTCTCGGAGCTCCTGCTGTGGAGGGTGGACTCGGAGCAGGGTGTGGCCCTGGTTCAGAGGGTTGTTTCTTGGTTCCGGGCTCCCATCCCTCTTCAGGAGGGGCTGCGTTTCAGATTATGGAGAAGGCTCTTGCCTCAGCAGGCACGCAGCTGGCACCATCTCCGGCAGTGTGCCACATCTACATAACCTGTGGCTCGCAGCTGTCACAACCTGCTACATCGAGGCAGTGGGCACAGGAGCAGCAAGACACCCTGCTGCAGGGTACCCTCTCTTCAGAGTCCTCCTCAGACCTTCCCCCTGAGAAGCCGCCCTGTAAGACATTGTGCAAGAGGAAGCACCTAGATTCTCTGGAAGAATCTGTCACTGAGGATGCAGACTACGATGAAGCGGAAGGGTACCTGCAGTTACCCCCTGAAGATGTTTTCTTCAGAGTCATCCTGGAAATCATGAAACGGGGGGGGGGTGATTGGAAGCCCACCAACCCTTCCTCTGAGGAATCTGTCTTCTTGAAGGCATTTTGTGCCTGACCTTCTACTTCTTGGGTGACCCCACCTGCCGATGAATTGGTCAAACTCATCATGCAGCTTGCTTGGAAGGCCCCTGACACTATAGATTCAATTCCCCGGAGACCGAAAAAAATTCTTACCGCACCAGAAGACCAAACCCCACTGATCTAAAGGCTTAGGGGTAGATGTTACGGTGGTGGCAGCTGCCACAAAGAACAAACTCACAGAAGAGAGTCCAACTTATTCATCCTCCTAACAGCTTCTCGGATGATGGACAGATTCAGGAAGTGGGTCTACACTTAAACGACCTTTGCCATACGGTCGTTGAATTTCTTGGCACATTTTACCCGTCTTCAAAGGGATCTGATTACTGACTGAGCTGTCAGGCACCTTGGCTTGGGCAGTGTCTGACAAGGTACGAGATAAAGTTGCCTCCCAGCTTGCAACCCTAGAATTGATAAACTCGTCCATTTGGCTTATTGCACACATAGCCGAAGGGTGGCCAGGGCAGCAGGTACAGGTGTTGCCATCAACTGCCACGCCTGGATGCTCTTGTGTGATTTCGTGTAGCCTTTCAAGTTTTCCTTTGTCAGTGCTCTGGTTGATGCTACCTCTCTCTTTGTCCCAAAAGTCAGACACACACTAGCCAGTGTGAGAAGGATGGAAAAACCCTTTCTGCTCTGGGCGTGCATGTTTCTGCTCCTCAACGACCTTACTCCAGGAATCGGAGGAATGGAAAGATGTGGTTCAGGAAGTCCCAAGTGCCTTTTTGGGACACACATGGCGAGTTTTCCTCCTGGGGCAGAGGGGGGAGTTCATCAACAAGATGCTGCTCCCATGGCAGAGGGGCCCACGTAACCAGTGTTAAAGGGATTCCTTCTCTGGACAACCCTGCCAGCCATCCTGAGCAGCGGCCCGATTGCCTTCCTCTGGTGGCAGTCGGGGGAAGATTCTCTCTGCACCACTTAGCCTGTCACTCAATAACATCAGATTCCTAGGTGCAGGCAGTAGTTACCGGAGGTTCTCATATCCTCTTCGATCTGGATCCAAGACCGCAAAGGCAAATCACCGACATTCCACCCAGTCAGAGGGATACAGCAGCACAAGAAATTCGAAAGCTGCTTCAAAAAAAGAGGCATCCAAACAGTCCCACTAGACCAAATAGGATCCATTTTTTACTCAAGATTCTTCTTAGTGCCAAAAAAGTCAGGGGTCTGGAAGCCAATTCTAGACCTCAGTGTCTTGAACAAGTTTGTTCGACAAACAAAATTCTGGATGGTCACAGTACAGTCTATCCTTCCATTTCTGAAGAAAGAGAATTGTATGTGCTCTTTAGATCTTCAGGACCCGTATTAACACACAAAGATGGACAAGCGCTCCAGAAGATACCTCCGCTTCTGTCTGGGAGCACTGCCGTTTGGTCTCACCACAGCCTCCAGGGTGTTCACCAAATGCAAGGGTAGTGGTAGCAGCTTACTTAAGACTACAAGGATTCAGTGCGTTTCTATATCTCGATGACTGGCTCCTCACAGCCTCCACCAAGCATCTACTTCTTCATGCCTTGAACTCCATCCAACACCTTGCAGAGTATGTAGGCATTTCAATTAACAGGGAAATGTCAAAGCTGTCACCCACGCAAGAGTTATTCATCGGAGCAACATTTAACATGAACGTCGGTATGGCTGTTCTACCTCATCACAGGCTGCAGAGGTTAAGATCACAGCTTCAAGTGGTACTCTCTCAAGACAAAGTCCCGGCTCGCTTAGTCTTACAACTTTTAAGGTCAATGGCTGCCACGACCACTCTAGTTCCCCTAGCAAGGTACCATATGAGGCCACTTCAGTGGCACCTGGCATCAGTAGTCTCTGTTAACACACCCGATGTTTTACCTAATCTGCATAATTAACCGATGCAAGCAGCATCTAAATTGGTGGACAAAGTCAGAAGAGGCATTATGGAGTCGCCCTTTCACCCCCGGTCAACCCAAGGCCGTAGTGACCACAAATGCATCCCTGATTGGGGGGGGGGGGTTCAGGGAAAGACTGTCTAAGGCACTTTGTTCCCCTTAGAGGCATATCAACGTCCTAGAACTGAGGGCCGTGCTTCTAGCATTGCAGGCATTTCAATTGGCCCTTTCTTCAGGGGCAATAACTATCCAGTCAGACAACATGTCTGTGGTCTGGTACATTAATAAACGGAGGAACCAGATCCTACCCATTATGTCGGGAAGCCCTAGGAGTGTGGCAATGGGCGATAGTATCCACTTACTTTCTGACAGCAATGCACATTCTAGGGAATTCCAACGTGATTATGGACAAACTGAGCAGATGTATACTCCTGCCTCATGAGTGGTCTCAATCCCAATGTAACAACAAAGATATTTTGTCGATGGGGTCAGACTTGCTGTGACCTATTTGCATCTCCCATAAACCACAAGTGCAGCAGCTACTTTGCCCTGCCCCCCCCCCAATCAGGGGGAGACCCTGAGAGATGCTCTTCTACACGATTGGCCCCCGGGACTGCTTTATACCTTTGCTCCTTTTCCCCCTGATCCCCCAGTTTTTGAAGAAAGCCCAGCAGTTGAGAAGCAAAGTGATCCTCATTGCACCTTATTGGCCCCACAAAGTCTGGTTCCCCTTTCTCTGGTCTCACCTAGTTCACCATCCACGGACTCTGGATCCAACCCCAGACCTGTTTTCTCATTCGCAGGGGTTGGTCTATCCCAACCTACACAATCCCAAGTTGATGGCTTGGTACCTCCAGTTCCAGTAATTGCCAGGCAGAACAATCTATCTTCATTAGTACAGAAAATACTTCTGGCTTCCTATAAACCATCCACCAGAAGACTTGATTTTAGTAAATGGAACAGATTTGTGATTTGGTCTCTTGCAGAAAGAATTGACCCTTTTTCAGCCTCGATTAATAAGGTATTAGAATATTTATCAGCTATATTCCAATCAGGAGCTTCCACTTCTACTGTTAGAGTTCATTTAGCCGCTATTTCAAATTTTCGTAATGGTTTTGATGGTCTTTCCTTAATGTCCCACCACCTTTGCAAAACCTTCCTGAAAGGTGTATATCATTTGAAACCACCCTTTAAAGAACCCATTCAACCTTGGAATTTAACATTAGTTTTTCAAAGTTTAACCCATCAGCCACATGTGATGTCATATTCTTATCTTGGAAGACCCCTTTCCTGGTGGGCATCATGTCAACCAGGAGAATATCAGAATTACAGGCTTTGTGTGTGTGAAACATCCATATATCATTTTACGACTAATCCCTCTTTCTTTCCCATGGTTGTATCAGACACAAATATTAATCAATCTGTAGACCTACCAGTTTTCTTCCCAAACTTCTCAAACGGGAGAATGTTGTGTACACTTGTTGGATGTACACAGACAATTATGTTTTTATATGTGTAGGGCAGTCGTGGTGGTGCAGCGGTTAGCATTGCCGCCTCACCGCAAGAGGTTCTCCGGTTCAATTCTCGGCTGGGGTGCCTTCTGTGCAGAGTCTGCATGTCCTCCCTGTGGTTGCGTGGGTTTCCTCTGAGTGCTCCAGTTTCCTTCTACATCCCAAAGACGTGCTGTAGGTGGATTGGACACTCTCTCTAAATTGGCCCTAGGAGTGAGTGCGTTGGTGTGTGTGCCTTCTGTGAAAGGTTGGGTGCCGGGCTGGCAAATCAACACAGTAAAAACTCCACTGCCAATCATGAGTGGACAGGTGATCCGCTGTGGCGACCCCTAATCGGGGAAAAAACCAAAAGAAGAAGAGGAGGAGAATGAAATCAGTTAGAAAATCCGACCAATTGTTTTTGTCCTTTTCAGGCACTCAATTAGGCAAACCAGTTTCCAAAGTTACCTTCTCAAAATGGTTGAGAGATTGTATCACCTTTGTTTATTACCAAAGTAAACTAAACCTCAGCTAAGGTCAAGACTCATTTTACCAGATCAGTTTCCACTTCAGTAGTCTTTCATTCTAGAGTCTCTATGGATGACATTTGTGCAGCGACAACTTGGTCAACCCTGCATACCTTTATCACTCATAATATTCGGACATGGTCTCCAGGGGAACAACATCCTTTGGTTCTATGGTGCTCAAGAATATCTTTCCATAGGGCCTAAAGGGACATATAAAGTAGCTAGGGACTCTGTCCCAACAGTCAAGAATGAATGAAGATTGACATCATCAGGTAACGAAGTCATGTTCTTACTATAACGTTCCATCTGTGTTGTCGATCTTCATTCATTCTTGACGTCCCACCCTCCAGAGACTCCTGGAGGTTCGGGTCTAGTCCTGGTTATAGTAGGGCAGTTGCTGAGACACAGCTTTTACATGTTATTTCTACTGGCAAAACTTGATTTGAGAAGAAGGGAAGAGGGGCACTATGGGTAGCCTTAGCTCGAAAGCTTCTGGCTGGCACGAACTTGTTACAATGGCTGAGTCTGTTCCGAGGACGGAACTGAGACCAAACAGTCAAGAATGAATGAAGATAGACAGTACAGATGGAATGTTATGGTAAGAACTTAACTTTTTTTTTTTTTTTTTTACATGTCTGCAGTTGTTTTTCTCTCTGCATTGTAAGTACTTGTTGACTCAAAATATATGCTGTAAATCTGCATTGTATTTTCTTTGTCTGAATTGTAATTAGTTTGCTTTTCTAACTAGTATGGTATCTGAATATTTTCACTAAACTTTTTCATAATGGGCCCATATCCTGACTGAGAAGGGTTGATGACCAACCCATCTACCATATTACCAAATATCAGTAAATAAATTCCTTAAACAAATACTGTGCAGTCTGAATGTAGATCATTGCTGTCCTAACCAATAAGCTGCAGAGCGTGCCTCAGGAAGGGCAACTCAAGATAGACTGGGGAACATTTCTGGCTGCTCATCCAGTTGTATTGCTTTATCTAGCTGGTGGCAAGGGTGCTACTCTGTCTGACATGTGCACGCTTGTTGGGTAAATTGGGAAATAATTGTGGCACACTAACATCTATTCATTTTCTTTTGATGACAGTGCTGTTCTATAACTTGTTTTTGAGGAACCATGTGATCTTTGAAGGAAAATTAGGTCAGACCATTCCTGGCTTTAAATGCTAGACACAAGTCATCATTGATGAAGCTATAGGAGACCAAGTTCAGAAAGAGAGATACCATATCTTGTCCAGATAACTGAAGGTCCCGAGACCATTTATTTTTTTAGTTAAGAATCTCTGAGGTTGTTCAAGTTGAGTGTTATGTTTAGGCATATCCATACCAAAAGTGTCATATTTGGTAGTTGAGCTGATGTGAGACGAGTAAGGGAAAAGTAGGACATCCTTGTTTCTAAAGAAGATGCCTTTGCCACTAGTAATACCCTTTTGTAAGCAGTGCTGTGGTGGTACCGCAGTGTAAGAGATTTTGAAATATGGTGCACCCCAGAGTGCGCTTATTAGATGCAGGTTACGGTTTCCAAACAGCAAACTCCGAACCAAACCCACACTACTCAGCTGTAGAACGAACTCTCAGAAGTGCCCACGCCAACCCTTGGTCGGAAAACACATATTCTGCCCAAAAAACGAATTGAACACACAAAGACGAAGACAAGAAAAACGCAGTCAGAATCTCATAGAAAGTATGGACTTCCTATGAGATTCTGACTGCGCCTTCTTAGATCTTCGCCTTTGTTCAATGGGCCCTGAGCAAGAATCCGTGTTTTCCAACCAAGGGTTGGCGTGAGCACTTCTGAGAGTTCGTTCTACAGCTGAGTAGTGTGGGTTTGGTTCTGAGTTTGCTGTTTGGAAACAGTAATCTGCGTCTAATAAGCGCGCACTCAGGTGCACCACATTTCAAAAGCTCTGTTACACTGTGGTACCACTGCAGCACTGCTTCCAAAGGGGTATTACTAGTGGCATTTTTTTCTCCCTGCTGGGAGGCTTATACCCCATATCCTGAAGGCTACTTCACAGAAGATGCCTTTGGAAATTCAGTTAGCCAGATAGAAGGCTTTACAAACTACTACAGAGGCATGATGGTCAAAACATAAGAAATTAACAAGAGTTCATACATCTTTTTACACGGTGTTAAATTGGAAGGATATGTTACCTATGTTTTGTGATGGGGAAATGTTTTTTTGTTTACCAAAATTAGCTGTACTACATTTTTCGCATTTTGTTTGAGACCGCTGTATAATTGTTAATCTATCCAAAACCCCATGTAGAGTCACTTGAGTCAGTGGAAGATCAAATAACACCCGATTTACAGTTGACTGCAAAGTTGGATCACCATAGACTGCGTTTTGGCTTAAAAGTCTGAGAAATAGATGTCTAATAGGAGAGGGCTCAACATGGATCCCTGCAATATGCCACTGGTAACTTTCTTTACTTTAAAAAGTTAAA
>NC_056739.1:225353014-225448014 GCF_019279795.1 Protopterus annectens
GATAAGTCCTCTTAAGTTTTTGCCTTCTACCTCCCTTTTCCCCTTGGACAAGGACAGCAAAGTCATGAAAAGGTTGAGAAAAAAGTATATACTTCGGACACTTTGGCCTTTTGGGTTATAAACTACCACACCCATATAGCCAAATATTCCTTAACCCTCCTGTCTCTAGCCACTAATCTCATTTGTGAGCTTTCCAGACTCTTGACACTAAATCCCAGTTTGCTTCCCTTCTAGGTTAATCTGCCCAAATGACACATCATTTTATTAAATGCAACTACGATGCAGTGGAAGCATCTGCCAGAGCTGCTGCATCTGGCTCTGTCCTTTCCGAGGTAGTCTTCTTGTCTGCAACTCCAGAGATTACCAGATGATATGTTGTTGTCTTTCGGCTTTTCCCGGTTAGGGGTCGCCACAGCGGAACTCCGGTCCGCTAATGATTATCATGAACGCCGAGGTGCCAGCTCGACATTCAACCTTCAGCAAAGGCACACCCATTTACGCATGTCTTTCGAACGCCCACCAAACCACGGGGAGGACATGCAGACTCCATACAGAAGGCACTCCTCGCACTCCAGCCAAGAATCGAATGGGAGAACCTCTTGCTGTGAGGCAATAAAAGCCAAAATTATGGATGCTTCACTAGATTCCAAGGCTTTGTTTGGGTCTGCTGCTGCAGAACTTTTGAAGTCCTTGCAAGAAAAGGGTAAGGAAATCCAGGACCTTAAACATATTTTTGTGTCACCAGTTTCAAAATTTCAAAAGATTTGTCCATCTACAACTCCCTTTGTAAGGAAGTTAACCAGCCCTCCTTCCTCTAAGAGCAAAAGAGGTGCCAGAAAGCCTTATTCTGCCAAATCTTCTACTCCTGCTTCCCAGTGTGACTACCAACCTGTTTGCAGTCATACGTCTCTCTCCTTGTGTCTTTCCCTGTCTGCTTGGAAACAGATTACCCAAGACTCCATGGTCCTTTCTTTTATCCTCCGAGATACTTCATGGTTTGGAAGACTGCTTCTACCTTCAGGGGTATTCCACAACCTCCAAACGATCAGTTGACTTTCATCAGGTGATTCCCACCTTACTTTCTTCTCAGGGTACCATTCAAGAGGTTCAACTTTTCCAGTCAAGGAAGGGTTTGTATTCAAGAATGTTCCTAATACCCAGAAAGGATGGTCCTTTGAGACGCATTCTAGATCTGTCCCATCTTAATAGCTTTTTAAAGATACCCACATTTCCTATGCTTTCCTTCAACATTGCTTCCTCTCATTCTTTCTCAGTCCTTCATGGTGTCACTGGACATCAAGGATGCCTATCTTCACATTCCCTATTCATTCTCTGTACATGAAATTTCTGCACTTTGCTATTGCTTCCTCACATTTTCAGTTTGCTGCTTTGCTCTTTGGTCTGTTTACAGCACCAAGGGTCTTCACAAAATGCTTAGCTCTTGTCATTGCATTTTACAGGCTCAGGAGCATTCAGATTTTCCCCTACCTGGACAACCTCCTCGTCCAGGCTTATTTCCCAGACATTCTTCAAAACTTTCACTTCACAGTGTCTCTTCTGGAAAGACTAGGATTCACTATAAATCTCCAAAAATTCTCTTGTTCCTTCACAGGACCATGTTTTCCTAGGATGCAGAATTCAATCTGACATGATTTTGGCTTCCTTACCTCCTCAGAAAGTCTTGCCTCTAACCTCTTACTTTCAAGTTATCATTCCACTCCAGTCCCTGACAGCCAGGGCATTACTCCGTCTGCTGGGCTTCATGGCATCCACTGTTCCCGTGTTACCTCTAGCCAGACTTCACATGAGGAAACTCAAGTTCTATCTCAGGTTGGTCTGGATGCGTCATGCTCATCCACTAGATTTTGTGGTTCCTCTCCTTCCCTGCTTGAAAAAGGAACTGGTGTGGTGGATTCAACAGATTTCCTTGTTCATGGATGCCTCAGACATGGGATGGGGGGCAATCTTTGCCTCTTGGAAGGTTCAGGATATGTGGTTGCCTTCCCAGATGAAGGAACACACAAATGTAAGAGAGATGAGAGTTCTCATTTTTGCCCTGTAAACTTTCACTTCATCCTCTCTTGCAACCAGGTCCCTTAAAGTGGTTGTTAGACAACACCACAGTTCTTTGGTATGTTAACAAGCAGGTGGCGGACCAAGTCATAACTCCTGTGCATGATGGCTGTCAAGGCTTGGGAGTTGGCAACTCAATATCATCTGACCTTTCAAGCAGTTTATATCCCTTCCAGTCAGAATGTTATGGCAGGCACACTGAGCAGGTCCATGACTCAATCCCATGAATGGATGTTGCACAGGTATATGTTTCTGGACATTATGCATCAGTGGGGTAATCCTCAAGTAGATTTATTTGCCTCCCCTATGAACAGGCAACTTACGAAGTGTTGTGCCAGAGTTCCCTAATCCAAAGGCTTGGAGGATGGACACCCCAACCTTTTATTGGAAGGGGTTGTTTCTCTGTGCATTCCTCCTCCTTCAGAAAGTACTGTTAAAAATTCAACAGGACCAATCAGAAGTATTGCTGGTGACTCAGTTTTGGCCAGGACAGCATCGGTTCCCCTTCTTCTGCATTTGGCCAAGGCAGTCATCACAAGTTACCTCACAGAGTGGATCTACTCACACACAGGACAAGGGATCACTAATATTTCTACAAATGCCAACCCTTCAGATGACACTGTGTGAAAGGGTTTTGATCCCTTTTCAGGGACTTGTTTTCTGAGGATGTGTTACAAGTTCTGCAGGAGGCCAGAAAACCCAATATTAGGAAGTCCTACATTTCCAAATGGAAGAGGTTTTCCTTCTGGTGTCTTTCCAAAAACCTACAACCATTGTCTGTGGATAGTCCAGTGGTTTTGTCTTATGTTTGAATTACTGAAGACTGTGTTATCGTGCTCTTCAGTCAAAGCGAATCTCTCAACCATTTCTGCCTGTCTGTGTATGACTCCTCCTTTGTCTTTAAGGGTGGAAGTTAAGCTTTTCTTGAAAGTCATCCTTCTTATCAGACCACCAAAGAAACCAGTACTGCCTCCTTGAGATTTAAACTTTGTTTTAGAAAAAATTACATTGCCTCCCTTTGAACCAGCAGTTTCGTCTTCCCTTGAACATAGCACTTGGAAGTCTGTGCTTCTTTTCACTATCACTTCAGCCAGAAGGGTTTCAAGATTTCAGGACCTTATGATTTCTCCTTTAACAGTTTTCCACAAGGATAGCGTTTCCCTTCGCACTAATCCCTCCTTCATACCTAATTTTATGCCTAAAGTGGTGAATGAGTTGTCACTTAATCAGTCCATTAACCTGCCCACTTTCTTTCCCTCTCCACAATCTTCTAGTAAGAGGATCTTGTGCACCTCGATTGTGCATAGACATCTCATGTTTTATTTGGATAAAACCAAGTCCTTCAGGAAGTCTGACCATCCCTTCGTGTTTCCCACAATCCCAGGGCTCTGGGCAAACCTGTTTCCAAGCAGACAGTCTCCTCCTGGATCTCTAAGGCTGTTTCCTTTTATGTGACTCATGTGAAAACGCATGCATCTCCATTTAAGGCTTATTCCATTAGAGCTGTGTCTTCTTTGGGTACTTTTTTTCAAGGGTCTGGATTCTTCCTCTGTCTTAAAAGCAGATACTTGGTCTTCCATCCACACCTTCACAAAATGCTCCAAGTTGGATGGTATGTCTAGATCTAGACCTGGTTTTGCCATAGTTGTTCTTCAGGAGTTTGTAGAGTGCACTACTACCCTTCCTCCCACTCTTTCTTCTGCATGAGCTTTGGTATTCTCCCTCATGTTATAAATACTGCAACATATGAATACAAGGACGTTTAATAGTTGTGTAAAATCTTGCCATAACCTCATGTGCCCTTCTCTTCTATATGTTGCAGTATTTTATCCCTCCCACCTTCACCCTGATGCTTACTTGTTTCTTGCATGCATGTTTACCTTGGGATGGTGTTCTTACTGGGGCATTCAGTTCTGAGGATGGTACATGTCAATGTCTCAAACTGAAGAACATACAAGCAAAATATGGCACCAGAGTCCCCCTACAGCCACTCCAATGTCCCATTACCTGTCTATTTTGCCCCATTTACCCATAAACACTGATGTGTACATACTGCTTTACTTCTGCAATAATTACTTGGATTTTATTTTTACATTTTATAGCACAATTCACAAACACTAATAGATATCTGCTAAACAAAGCTGCTAAACAAAGCAATTCTGTCTCGCAATGAAAATATACTTGGCATTAAAACTTTTCTGCCCTTGAAACTCACATTCATTGAAACAGTATTGAAACCCACACCACATCCAAAGAAAATGCATCTGGCCAGTGGTGGATAAAGATTATCTTTGGGCTGTTTTTAAATCATTGGACCCTTGCACACAAAGCAAGAAACATACATGTGTTCTTTGATAAACCTTCCTGACTTTATTAAATTATATTCCTTGTATAATACAGCACACTTGTTCGATGGAGCACATTTTAAACTTGTTTGAACATTTTTCCAGTAGGCAATTAAACAAAATGCATGAACCAATAATGACAAAACTGCCCAATTCAGACTCTTCCATCATAAAAGTCTACTTCCACACCCACACTATATATATATATATATATATATATATATATATATATATATATATATATATATATATATATATATATATATATATATATAGATATATATATAGATATATATATAGATATATATATATATATATATATATATATATATATATATATATATATATATATATAGATATAGATATATATGGTTCCCCTTTATAATCTCGAAATACTGAAAGCTCAAACTTCAGTATCTCGAAACTATAGTCGAACAGCCCACAATCCCAAAACACACAAACACGAAAAACGAAAATCCCGAACATTCACAAACCATACACCACACAACACGCACACCATTCAACCCACAACACACAAACTACACAATCCTACAGTACATCTATGCAGGGGAGCTGTGCCCTCCACACCCCCCTACTTATATATACCAACTCTGAGATTGCACTAACAGTCACAAAATGTATTACTCACACGCAGACATTCAACACTCCCTCGCGCGCACTCACATCACACACACACAACACACACAGACACAACCTCCCTACCCTAACCCACATGCACAACTTACAATAGCACTCACATACACTCACTTACCTTCACTTCGTAAAACATCCCGGCCAAACACTTCCCGTCCCATTGCTGCACTGCATAAGCCTCTGATTCGAGATATTCAAATTCACGCTTACGCACTTTTGAGATTTTGCATTTTCGCCTTTACGGTCTCGAGATACTGAAATGCGAGCTTTCAGTATTTTAGGATTGTAAAGAGGAACTCTCTCTCTCTCTCTATATATATATATATATATGTATATATACATATATATCAAATGACAGTATTGTAAGCCATAGGCATCTTGCACAGTTTCTCGCACTTATTTTCAATTTCAGTTTTTTTTTGGGGGGGGGGGGTGCAAACATTTTGGAAAGTTGCTAGAATAAAATGTTACCACGATGCATTTCACTGCCAAGTCTTGAACCCATGACTCTATGCGCTACAGTCAGAGCAACATACCACTATGCCAAATCAGCAATTTCCTGAAAGATAGGAAGACTGAATCTTGAATGGCTATCATTTACTTAATTCAGTTCTCACTTCTCACCATAGCTCTCAATCTCTTAACACTAAAAACCTGGACAAAGCCAATAATGGGGGAATATAGCCCCAAAATAGGGACAAATTTCAAATACTGAACTTATCCTTAAAATCACAGATAAATTCACAAGTGGTAGTGGCTAGGGACTTTAGGCTCTTTTTATATGTACCCAAGGTACAGGGTTTGAGCCTGAGTACCTCTACCTTGTACTCTAGTGACCACTGTAGAATGCAGCTAATTGCTGTACTGCTGGGAATAAGAATTGAAGAGCAGAAATGCTAAATACCTTTTTTTTTTTTTTTTTTTTTTTACATTTTAACTCTGGAGATCACAAATGAGACATTATGCTGTGTCAGACAGTACTGCGTGTAAGCCTTCTACCGTAGTGTGCAGACACTGCAACTTTTTCCCTCTAATAAGCCTAGATGTGCCAAGTGTTCTGTCCACTGTAGTATTTCCATGTACAGCGTAAATAATAATAATTAGCAAGTGTGCTAAGATGCCACATACTGTTGTAATGTGTTTTAATAGGCTTAGTGTTAAACTGATGCCAAAACCACTCATGTCAGCTATGCATGAAGTATGATCTCTTAATTTATGTAACTAATTTGCTAGAATTTTCTCTCTTTGAGAGAGAGAACCAGTAATTATGGTGTACTGCTTGGCTTTATTTTTTGCACAGTGGTATTAGCATGTGAAATGTTTTGCTTCTGTTCAAAGTAAGGCAAATGAGGGACATAGCAACATGAAAAAATACATGGCACTAAATCTGAAATGCTGTCTGGCTGCCAACAAGACTTTTATAAATGCCAGTTTGCTTTATTTCACCCCCACAGGAGTCGGGAGAGTAGAGTAATGTAGGGAAGAAATGACAGAACTGAATGTACTTTCTACATAGCTGCACAATCTGGCATATTTCAGTGTGTTACCGTAATTTTATTTACATTACTTTTCTTGCTACATTTACCAGTGGGAAGCTTTTGGCACCTGGTTGTAAACATTGCTTTTTTACTCCTTTTGATTGAGAGTGAGCATATTTCACATTAATGTTAACTATTACTCGTGAGCGGCATGGAGTTTTGCAACTCAGTTGTTTACTAGATTCTGTTATAGGCATATAAAGTAAACAAACACCCTGTACCTCCATGAACACTGTCTGGACTAATGAAACCATTTGGTAGTACTGCAGTCATAAACGGCTATGGTGTTCTACTTCCCGCAGGTCTCATATGCATACACACACACACACACACACACACACACACACACTTCTAGTCAGAATAAAATACAAAATACGTTTCCTACTGATCGAGCAATCCAGATTCCCAGCAAGTGCATCTGCATTCTGTCTGTTCACCCTCTCACCGAGGTCCATAGCAATCCATTGAAAAAAACAGAACAGCGCTCGCAAGTGCAGCTGCCAGCCAAAGATAGATCCATTTGAAAATGTTTCCCGCTCGCGTACAAGCAGCCAGAAATGTAGATCCATTTGAAAATATATTTCCTGCTCTCGTACAAGATAGAAATGTGTGCACTAAGCCCTTGAGCTGAATTCTGACAGGCTGGAGCCCCTAACGGAGCTGACGTCATCGCACACATGATGTCAGCTCAAAAATGGGGAGAAATAATTAAAAAATTAAAAAAAAATGGGAAAAAATCGGAAATGAAATGGTGCCACTCTGGAATCGTGGCACCCCATTATTTGGACTCCAAAACATGTTTTTTACTGAGTAGTTCAGTACGGTTGGGAGGTATGCCTAACAGTAGCTTTGGACTTTTGGATATTGGCCAGATGTTTGGGGCAGCCTGAGGCAGACTCTTTTATGTTATGAATATTGTAACATACAGAAGAGAAGGACATCTATGGTTATGGTAGGATTTTACACAACTATTCTTTTATTTATTTGCAGTTTAACTGGGAAAGTCCATTGGACCAGTATGACCCCTTTTTCAATGGAGACCCAGGGAGAAAAGCTCCATGTACATGCATACCGAAACAATGCAAGTAGCAATCGCATTAAAATTAATACAGGCTAATACAGAAATAAGTCAGAAGAAGTTATTACAAACAATTTTACAATACCTTTTATAATTTTAATGAGGTTATCTAATTGATACAGTAAGTAGTTGGGTTAAGAAAAAGCCAAGTGCAATGAAAAAAAGTTTTAAAGTAAATTTCGTAAATGTCTTTTGTGTTGCCTTGAGCCAGGCTCTCCTTTGTTTACATTTGTAATAATTGCATTTTTTTAATATTTGCTAGTGGAGAGTGGATCTGCACGTTCTGTCGTGATATAAACAGTCCTGAAGTAGAGTACGATTGTGATAACTTGCAGCACATTAAGAAGGGGAAAACCGTACAGGGTTTGAACCCAGTAGACCAAAGGGTGAGTGTTTCAGAATTTGGTGAGAAAGTAAAATGATTTTATTGTATATACTGAAGCAGTAATAATGATCATAAGAAACTTTTGTGGACAGTGTTGAATGTTTAATTTGTTAAAAATATGATCATATTAACAGCAGAGAATATATTATTTTGACTGTTTATCATGCTATGCTATAATTCTTGCATGTAATTTACACATCCTTAAGAGTTTAAGAAGACCTATTAAACTAATAAGACCATATTTCAGTACTTGAGTGGGAGCAAGTCTTGAAATTAAATTTACCAGTTTCGTAAGGCTTTGCAGTCGTTAAAATGTATATACAAGGTAAGTGGAGATAAAGTACTGTCCTTGAATGGTGGAGATGCACTGCTTAGTGTTGAACAGTAACTGAATTTGGTATTTTTTTCCAAACAAGTTCCACATCTGTGGACTTGACAGTATGTATCAAGTGTGTGAAGTACCATGCCATCTGTTTAATTGCTTACATTCCCTGGAGCCAGAAAGTTATTTGGTACTTCCATATTATCTCAACCACACATTCTGTCTACCACATTGTTTATGTTATTGAGTCCTTCCTTGCTCCGTAGAGTGTACACACCGTCACGGCGGAATAGTCTTCAAAACAAAACCCCACATAGTATTATATGGCTCTGTCCTTACTGAATCTGAGCACTCATTAAAACAAAATCCCATCAATGTATTATCGCAACCACGCTTTGCTGTCAATCACGTTATTTGTTAGAGTCCTTCCTTGCTCCATGGTGTATGAACCCTCACGGTGGAAAACTCATCAAAACAAAACTCACATAATATTATATGGGTCTGTCTTTACTGAATCTAAGCAGTCATCAAAACCAACACTACTGACCCTAATCCCTAAAAAATAATCTTTGCTCCAAATACAAGGTTGTGTACTGCCTTCATCTCTTCCCACCGTAAATGTTGTACAGCAGCGGAATTTAAGCATGGACTTTAAAGAAATACATATTATAACTACTTTTGATATGCCCAACTAGACAGGTACTTTAACAATTAAACTTTTTAAAGTGCTTCACGCCCCCTGGACGGGAAAGCATCACTGTTTTTTTGGAAAAACATTGAAATGCATTTCTTACACTTTAATCCATTAACTCAGAGAGTGATTGCGGTAGTACGCAAGTGCCAGTTATTTTCTGCCCCCATATAGTTTTGGGTCTTGAATCTGTGCAAGTTCCTGCAGCCACATTTTACATTTGCTTACTGGGATAGTCCGAATGAGCAGTGGCCCATTTTCAGTGGAGGCCTGGGGGGTGAATGCTGCAAAAAACAAAAATTAGTAACAGACTAAACAGATTTAAAACAGTAATTTCAATCAACAATTCTTTCAATATACAGTTAAACATGATTTCCGAAAAACAAGTTAAACATTAAACATTAAAGAAGATTGGTAAAATGTTAATGCCGTTAAAATGTATACAGATTTTACACTACTACCTAAATTTTTGATAAATGCAAGCTATGCTCCTTCAGCAGAGCAAGATTCAGATGCAAAAAGTGATCAGTGGAAGAGGAGATTTAGTAGGAGGTTTCTGTTAAGGCAATGTGAAGAGTGAGGGGAGAGAGGGTTAACAGCAGTTTTGGTAGGAGGTTTCATTTAAGACAAAGTGAAGAGTGAGGAGAGAGTTATCCAGGGGTGATACAGGAGCAGAGCCAGTTATCGTTTAGATGCTCTTTAAGGAGGAGCTTGAATTTGGCAGTAATAGGGGTATTTAGAAAATGTTAGTGAATGCAGTTCCAAGTTTTTTGCGATTTGATTTGCAGATAAGGAGTCACTAAAAGTGTTGCTGGATTTCTTAAGTGTTAGATGTAGTTTTTTGGATGAGCTGAGGGTATGCGTTGTGTTGTAAGATTGAACTAGGTCCATTAGTGCTAGGCAGGCTTCTGGTTGATGTAAGATGTTGTGAGCAGTTGTGAGTTGGTTACGGGAAAGTAGGTTTGGTAGCTCAAGGCAATGTAGTTGTTTCAGGGCTGCACAGTGGTGGGTTCTATTTTGGAGACCGGCAGCAAAACAACCTATTTTATGGTAGCATATCTCTAGTTTCAACAGTTCAGATTAGTGAAGATGGGGGAGTCGTACATTAGTGTAGACAGAAGGTGTGTGTACTGGCTGTGGCTTGTCTAGTTGAGGGGGTGAGGAATGTTCTTGATCTGTACAGGCAGCCGAGCTTGATATGTACCTTTTTTATGGTAAGGGCTATGTGCTTGTCATATGTTAGGGCATAGTTTATTGTGACTCCGGGTAACTTTGTGCTGCCTACAGGTTCAGTTATATTGCTGTTGGAGGAAAGTATGTGAAGTGGTGAAGGAGGGTCTGTGGCTTTATTATTATAGGCTCATAAGTAGGTTCTAGGCTATCGGCCCAAGGGCCTACGTAAGCCTAGCCAGCAAGGTACCATAGCTTACGCCACCCAAGAAAGTTATTTTCCTGTGCCAGTGTCCAGCAAAGAGACAGAAGTGATCCCCGGGGTGTATTTCCTATTTCCCATCCACTCGTCAAGATTTTTCTTGAAGAGTGCTAATGAAGACTTTTGCTTGACATAGATCGATAGCTTGTTCCAGAGTATAGGAAGTCTCTGGGACAGGAATCTATCCCTCCAGCATGTCCTGTTTATTGTGGTGACAAGGTTTAGGTCCCTAGAGCGTGTAGCTTGGAGGGATTGGGATTTCTTTAGTTGTAGCATGTCCAACAGCTCTGGGTTTGACATAGCTTTAAATGTTAGGCAGAGATCACCTCGGAGTAGGCGATATGCTACGGAGTAAAGCTGAAGTTTTTTGAGGCGGTCAGTGTAGGGCATTTGTTTGAGGCCAGTAATCCTCTTTGTGAGGTACTTCTTTGGCCTTTCCAGCTGCTGCAGATGTCTTGTGAGGTACATTCCAAAAGGGTTTAGTATGAGCCCGTCCTCCTTTGAGGAACTGCTCTATGTCTGAGAAGGCACTGTGGGTCTTAGGAGTTTGAGGAGGGAGGTGTGCAGATAACAGTGGAATCATCTGCATACTGTATGATAGTAGCATGTGGATGCAGAGCTAAGATTGTAAAGATGGAGAAAAGTAGAGGCCCAAGAAGAGAGGCCTTGTGGGGGACTCCTACAGTAATAGGTAGAAGGGTAGAGATTTAGTCTTTCCATTTAACTGTTTGTTGGCTGTTGGATAGATAGCTGTGAAACCAGGCAGTGGATGACAGTGAAAGATGAATAGATGACAAATCTAGTAGTAGTTTTTGATAGGATAGTGTCAAATACTTTTGACATATCCAAGAAGATGGAAGAGACAAGGTTGGTAATATTTCTGTGGTGGTTGATGGAGTCTGTAAAACTTAATAGAGCTGTTGTGGTGCTATGTTTTGGTCTAAAGCCATGTTTTTTAAGCATCATAATAAACGTCTGTATCAAATTGCCATCTCAGACCTTCACTGATGTTCCCTGTACTAACTCAGGGAATAGTACAATTGCTAACTGTCACAAACTCAAGACTGAATCATACTGGACTCCATTCCAGCTGGAAAACGTTACTAGCCCGCTTTGCTGTCAAAACCTCAGAGCATGAAAAACAGTGGAAAGTTTTCCCTGTAGCCCTTTGCATATGCTTTAAAAAAACAAAACAAAAAAAAGATTTCAGTTGGTGAACGTACCCAAGAATGTTGGATGGCTAATGAGGTGTGCAGCTTTCACAATGGGTTCATCATATGGTTAACTGTGTTTCTGAATGTGCTGATGCAGCAGTGGTTAAACATGTCTGCTGTGCATGGGATGATGTGGCTGGGACTTTTTACTTTTCAAAGGCTAGGGTTGGCTATCTGGAATGACCTACACTAAGGTGAAGTTCTGTTTGATCAGATGTTCTTCGTGTTTCACTGTTGCAGTCATCACATTTGGGTTATCCCTGCCAGGGTAGCCCTCGGCTGGCCCTAATACCAGAGGTTTAGTATTTCTGCGTCGGTTGCTGTCGCTTCAGGACTGTCGTCAGCAGTGTAAAGTAAGGCAGCTGATGCCATTACATCAGTCTTTCTTGCCATGGAGCCCAAAGCAGAAGCAGTTCGCATGAGTGCCGGTCGGCTGCTCTCTGGGTTTCTTCTACCGAACTGAAGCTGAAGTCTTCTAAAGCTAAGTACCTCGTTAGGGATCCTTTTTTCTTGCACTTACTGATGTCAGAAAAAGTTAACAAGTGTCTTGCCTGTGGAAAGCAAATACCACACCGAGACTTTCATTCTTACTGCGTCACTTGCTTAGGCCCAGACCACGACATCCCCGCTGTCATTCCTATGCTTTGTTCAATGCCAAAACTTTCCTTTGTCGGGCCCTTACTGTAGCTAGATATTTTCACTTAGTCCTTGAACTCCGATATGGCTTTGGTAAGCCATCCGACAGCATATCTTCTGTAAAAACGTAAAGATAAAGACAGACCGCACAGGTCCAAACCTACTGACTACGCTCCTGTTAAGCTAGTGGTCAGTTCTCTAGTCCTCAGTGAGGCACTTTCGCAGCACCTGATGCCTGCTTCTGTGTATTTGCAGGCCGCTACAGAGACCCTTTTGGAGTCCAGTATGCCGCAAAACTCTTCTTCGACTAAGGATCCTGCAGTTGTCTCTACCTTGGATTTATCCGGAGCCGCTGAGCAGGCACCGGCTTCCGAGGAAGTCTTTTGCACTACTGATTCTTGACACAATGAGACGTCTTCTTTCGCGACTAGCATTCTTTCGAAAATGACAGAATTTCTTAGACCCGGGGTACAAACCACACCCAAGAAACCGATGACCCAATCTCAGGCACTTGCTTCCTTGCCTTGGTCTCATATGCTTAAAATGGCAGAAGACCTTGTCATGCTGATCAGGGGAAGCCAAACTACCCCCTGCAAAAGGAAAAAAAGATCTGTCCCCAGTAGTTTTGTCTGAACAAGAGTCAGATGAGACTGATGCATCTAAATATGAAGACATGCAACCCCTCTCTACTTATGAGGAGTCTGGTGCATAGGATTCCATCCCTTTAGCCTCTTCCCCAGAGGATTTTTCCTTTGGGAAAACCCTTCATACCTTAAGAGAGCATTTCTAATGGGAGAGTCAGGACTACCCTCAGTCTAAAAAGAGACTCTGGGAATTCTTAGATCTTCCACAGCACAGACCCTTGGCCATCCCCCCAGTCTTGGATGTTGTGGAGGATGTTTTCCTGGAATCCAGCTTGACTCCTGACACCCTCCCTCCTGCACCCAGAAAACCTGACAGGTATTCGAGTCCCTGACTCACACAAATTTCTTTTAAAAAATCCTACTGCTGACCCTGAGTTGTTTTCTCAAGGGCCTAAAGAAATGAAAGCAACTTCTGCTAAGAATCCCACCCCATCAGACATCAGATAGGGATTCCCGAGCACTAGACAGATGGGGTAAGAAAATATACACCTCAGCTGCTGTTGCTCTCAGAGCACTAAATTCTCAGTTCCATATGCTAAAATTTCAGCAACATACCCTGGAACTCCTCAAAAAAAATGTCTTCCTTTCTAGCTTGTGCAGAATTTAAAGAGTTACAAGAGTTAATGCATTCTGCAAGTCAAGTAACTAAACACACATTTTATTGTGGTTTTGACTCCCTACAAGCTTCTTGCAGGGCAGCAGTCACTGGTTCTGTCCTTAGAAGGCATGCATGGCTTAAGGAACAGCCCTTGCCAGAGAATGTCACATCTAAATTATTGGATGCCCCCTTGCACAAAGACAACTTGTTTGGCACTGAGGCAGAAGAGGTCTTAAAAAAGATGGAAGAAAAAGCAAAATCTATGCAGACAGTTAAGGATTTCTTACAGGTCCAACAACCCAGGTTCAGCATGCATTGTCCCACCAAACCCCAGACAGCAGCCACAGGGAATGCAGAGAGCTAAGCAGTGGACTACCTCCACTTCAAATCCAGGGAGTTCTAAGCCACCCCCTTATGATAAGAACTCAAAACGACTCACCTTCCCCATCCCCTCCCTCTGCCCACCTTCACTTACCCCTAGGAGGAAAACTTTCCTTTCACACAAGCGCCTGGGCCGCCATTACCAACAACTGCTGGGTTCTCAACATATAGTGTCCCAGGGATACAAATTTTCTTTCCACACCCTTCCAACTCCAAAAGGGTTCCCAGATCTACCTCCAAATCAATGGGCAGAGGCGCAAAATCAAGTCCTTTCCCTGCTATCTATGAGGGCAGTAGAGCACGTTCCTGCAGAACAGAAAGGCCAATGTTTCTACTCCAGACTTTTTCTGATACCCAGGAAAGACGGCACCTGGCGCCCCATCCTCGATCTATCCATTCTAAACACCTTCCTGGTGATCCAAAATTCAAAATGCTCGCCCTTCAGCAGCTGCAATCCTTGCTGTCCAAGGATATTGGCTAGCCACCCTAGACCTAAAAGAGGCCTACCTCCACATTCCTATCAGGGAATCATGCAGGAAATATCTCCGTTTTAGGGCAGGATATCAGCACTTTCAGTTCTATGCTTTTCCCTTTGGCTTATTTACTGCTCCCAGAGTTTTCACAAAATGTCTGACTCCGGCCATTGCCTTTTGCAGAGAAAGGAATATCCAGATTTACCCATATTTAGACTGCCTAATTCAGGCAGACAGCCAGGAAAAGCTGCTCAAGCACCTGGTCTTTGTAAAGTCCCTACTAACCTCCCTAGGATACACATTCAACAAAAAGAAATCCAAACAGGTGCCCACCCAAAGGATTATATTGCTGGGAGCAAGCCTGGACACAGCACCCCAGATGGCATTCCTTACACCAGAAAAGCAAACTTTCCTGACAGCCTACTTCTCTCAACTAGCCACCAAACCCCAGCTATCTGCAAGGAAAATCCTGCAAGCTCTTTGGTTCCTGGCATCTTGCATACTACTCATTCCATATGCCAGGCTGCATATGAGGAAACTTCAATGGTACCTAAAAAGCCTTTGGTGTCAACACACTCAAGACCTGGAGACTCTTATACCTATAATACCTTACTTCAGAACAGATTTTCTGTGGTGGGCAACAGCATGCTTCCACAACAAGGGGACTACCTTTCTCACCACCCCTGCTGCCCAGACCCTCACCACAGATGCATCAGACTATGCCTGGGGTGCACACATGGATGGCAGGTGCATACAGGGCCAATGGAGCCCACAGCAAATCCATCTCCACATCAGCCAAAAAGAGATGATGGCTCTCCAGCACGCCTTGATAGCTTTCAAGCCCCTTCTCTCTCCCCTGGGGCTCTCCTCATCAAAACCGACAACACCACTGTGATGTGGTATATCAACAAGCAGGGAAGGACTCACTCCTACCCTTTATGCAGGCTGGCCATGACCCTTTGGCACACAGCCTCTGCCATTCAGCTCCACCTGTTAGCACAATTTCTACCAGGTTCTCTCAACTCTGTGGCAGACCACTTAATTGGACCCACACGAGTGACAGCTCAACAGAAGAACCTTCACCCTAATAACTCAGAAATGGGGCACCCTGAAGGTCTACCTCTCAACAAATTTTGCACGAGGGAGCATCACTGCATGGCTTGGAAAGTGGATGCCCTGTCCTTCCCCTGGGTCAGTCTATTGATCTATGCCTTTCCTCCACGACCTCTCATTCCCAGGGTACTGCTCAAAATAAAGGAGGAAAAACCAAGGACAATTCTTATAGCTCCAGACTGGCCTCAACAGCACTGGTACCCTTTGCTGCGCAGCCTGTCCCCACACCCAACATGGCATCTTCCTCAGATTCCAAACCTTCTGACCCAGAGGGAAGGGGAATTCATGCATCCCCAATTGCAGACAATTGATTTGGGAGCTTGGCTTATTCCCTAACCCCAGATCAATCTGCCAACCTCAGTAAACAAGTTCTAGATGTTATACGTGAGGTCAGACGCCCTAGCACTAGAAAGTGTTATGCTAACAAACGGAAAAGGTTCTGCACCTGGATTCAGGCTAAGGGAGCAGGTACGGCACAACCCTCCCTCCCTCTCATCCTGGATTACTTAGCTGACCTGCTACACAGTGGCTTTTCCTTTTCCTCTATTAAAATTCATGCCTCTGCTATCTCTGCTCATTTTCCCACTGAACAGCCCCTTTTCTCACACTCTTTGATCAAACCGTTCCTAAGAGGGGCTAGCAACTTGAGGCCACCCAGAAGAGCACCAACTCCAGCTTGGGACCTTAACTTTGTGTTGGAAAAACTCACCCTGCCCCACTTCGGACCAGCTTCTTTGGCAGAGCTAAAATTTCTGTCCTGGAAGACGGCTTTCCTTCTGGCCATCACTTCAGCCAAAAGGGTCTCCGAGCTGCAAGCACTCATGACTGTGGAACCTTTCATCATCTTCCATGCTGACAAGGTATCCCTCAGGACTAACCCATCCTTCATGCCCAAGGTGGTGTCCAGTGTCAACAAATCCATTCATTTGCCCACCTTCTTTCCTAATCACCAGAACAAGGGGGAAAGGATTCTTCACTCTCTGGATGTGCACAGACAGCTCAGATTCTCTCTAGACAGAACTAAATCCTTCAGAAAGTCTGATCAATTGTTGGTTAGCTTTGCTGCAGGGGCAGAAGGCAAAGCTATCTTCAAACAAACCATTTCCAGATGGATAGCACACTGCATCCATTTCTGCTACAAGCAGCATGGGAAACCTCCCCCAAGGGGGTCAGGACTCACTCAACCAAAGCAGCCTTCACCTCTGCAGCTTTCCTCAGAGGAGTCCCCACCAGGGACATCCTGGAGGCTGCTACCTAGACATCTGTTCACACATTTACCAAACATTACCACCTGCCTCTCTTCTCCAAATCCAGGGCAGGGTTTGCCTCTGCCGTCTTGCAGGGCATGGTAGCCAGCCCCTAGCTTCGTTGACTGCCTCCACCCGTTTCCTCAGCTTTGGGAATCAACCTAAATGTGATGACTGCAACAGTGACACACGAAGAACATAGTACAGTTGTGTACACTTACCATAAATGTAGGTGTTCGAGTGTATTCACTGTTGCAGTCCTTGTTTCCCTCCCTCCATCCCATCTTATCTTTCCTTACAAGGGACATATTCTTCCACTAGAACCTGGTTCCTACATGGGGGCCCCTGATAGGTTAGGGCAAGAATAACTGATGTAATGGCGTGTGCTGCCTTACTTTATACTACTGACGACCTGATGTCAGTCTTGAAGCAACAGCAACCAATGCAGAAATACTAAGCCTCTGATATTCGGAGGATTTTGTGCATATCCATAAAGTCCGTTCCATTTGTTGTAGATCATTTTTTAAGCTTACCTTGCTACATATGCATGTGACCTTAGTAACTGTTGCGTAGTCATAGAGGATCAGGACTTGCTACGTCTGAAAGATTTTAGGTGCCCTGTTCCCACCCCCTGCAGTTGTCTGAAGAGAGACCACCCTTTTCTTAGTGAGATATTAGAGCAGACTCAGTGTACTGTTAAGAGGAACTGTAAAAACTGTTCATTATGTGGGACAAGAAGACCACAGCTAAAATTTGTTTTAACTACACACGCACAGAGTGCAATGTGTTGGGAGTTTTGATCAGGAGATGTTTAGTGCAGTACTGCTATTCATTTCTATATTTGAATCCTGGTACAGAAGCGAATTTTTTTTTTTTTTTTTGTGTGTGTGTGTGTGTGTGTGTGTGTGAGGGGTGTGGAGCAGAAACTGGGCTTTGCTGGTTCCTGAGCAACAGCCATCCTGTTTTTATTTTTATTTATTTGCTTGCTTACTTTTTGCTCCTCAGCTGAACTAAGGAACAGGGTGCAGAAATGGGTGCTGGTTGGCTCCTTTGTTCAGCAGCATGCAGAGCACCACTGCCCTTTTATTCTTTTCTTTTTCCCTCCACTCCTCATCTTAGCGACACTAGAATGAGCCAGCAGCCACTCTGTGTGCGCGGAATAAATCACTGCAGGACAGGCGGTCACACTGGATATATATTGCATCTATGAGAGAAGCCCAACCAAGCTAAAAGCAGATGTTGTTTGTAGTCCATTAACAAAGGGGCTGCGTGGGAGATACAGTAGGGAGAATAGGATCACACTAGGCGGTAATGGTAATGTCTGTCAATGATGTTAAATAAAGCAAGCTACAGCTGTAAGATTTCAGCCTGTGGGATTCAAAGGCAAATTCTTAACTCTACTGTCTTAGAGAATTTAGTTATACTCTGTTTATTCTTTGATAACTATTCTGAGTCCAAAACATGTATATAAACATGGTATGTAAGACTTGTATAGAAATATGCATACAGGTTACACTTTAGTGATTTCTTAGCAAAAGCTAACAGGTTTTCTAATAAATGTAATCAAACTAAAACGGTTTCAGTAGCATATTGAGAAACGTGGTCTTTTATTTAAGCTGGTAGTAACGTATGAACTGACTTCACTGTGCACTACCTACAGTCTGAATGCAGCAGCCAGTGGCTGAAGTGGCAATCAAGATAAAACTGAGAAGAAAATCTTAATGTATATTGTCTTATCAAATTTGCAGTTTAGAAGATTTATTTTTTACATAAGCTTTTCATGATGGCACACTGGCATAATTGGTTAAAAATCAGTTCAGTTTCGTAGGTGAATGTCACGTCAAAAATAATTCTGTGCACTTAAAACTTCAGTGACAGTTTTTCAAGCTGCATCTAGAATAAACTGTTTTGGTTGGATGTCGAGTTCCAAGCATCAGTAAGCAGAAGTTCAGTATTCCCCCAGTTTTACCACTCTGGGGGTTTTTTCTACTAATTCTGAAACCTTGTGGAATGTGTCCATTGCAGCTGCAGACTGGTCTTAGTTCAGTAGAGAGTAATAGGTTGATACTAGGCTGTCTGCCCTAGGGCATTTATAAGCCTAGCCAGAGTGTGTTTGGCTTTCGCCACCCTTTTAGATTAGTTGACTGTGCCTCTGTATAGTAGGTCACAGAAGGTAGCCCTTTTAAGGTTAGTTTACTGTACCTCTGTCAAGCAGGGACACAGAAGAGTTCCCAGGGGTAAACTTACGATCTCCCATCCACTCGTCAAGATTTCTCTTGAGGGTCAGTGAGAGGCTCTGCCTAACATGGATTGGGATTTTGTTCCAGAGTGAGTGGAGCCTCTGGGATATGAATCTGTCCCTCCAGCATGTCCTATTTATTTCTGTGCTGAGGTTCAAGTCCCTGGAGCGTGTAGCTCTAAGGGATTTGGATTTCCTGATGTGAAGCATGTCCATTAATTCTGGATTGGACATGGCTTTATACGTCAGACACAGATCGCCTCTGAGTAGGCAGTACACAACTGAGTAGAGCTGGAGTTTCTTTAGCTGAGCTGCATAGGGCATCTGTTTGAGCCCCTTGATCCTCTTGGTGAGGTACTTTTGGGGTCTTTCCAGTTGCTGCAGGTGTCGGGTAAGGTACATCCCAAATGGGGCATTGTATTCAATTATGGGCCTGATAAGTGATGAGCAGAGGGGCACAATGATCTCTCTCTATCTAGATGTGAATCCTTTCATGATAAGATGGGCTATATCGAAGGTGTTTCTAACCACTATGGTAATGTGATTATCAAAGGAGAGATTGCTATCTACTTGGGTCCCCAAGTCCCTAATTACTTCTTCCGTACTTAATGGATTACCAACTATGTGGTCATTTGTGCGCACTTTGTTTTTCCCAAAGGGGATGACTATGCACTTTTTGGCATTTAGCTTTAGGCCATGGCTCTGGCACCAGTTATCAGTCTCTGTGAGACCCTTTTGGAGGATGCTTGTGTCAGCCGGAGAGTCGATTACGGCACCCAGTTTGCAGTCATCTGCGAACTTGGTCAGCCATAGTCCACCCATATTAGCCTGTACCTCTGAGAAATATATACTGAACAAGAGAGGTCCCAGGACTGAGCCTTGTGGGACGCCACTTGTAACTGGTTTAGAGTCTGACATGGCACCTGCTATTCTGACCATGTGGGTTCTATCCCTGAGCCAGTTTGCAACCCATCTTGTGACATAGGGGTTGATATTTAAGCTGGTGAGCTTATTTATGATGCCCAAGTGGGGTATTGTGTCGAAGGCTTTTGCGAGGTCCAGGTAGGCTGTGTGGACTACCTTCCCTTCATCTATGGCTTTGGTAACTGTTTCAGAGACGTTGACCAGGTTCAAGAGGCAAGATCTGCCCTTAACAAAGCCGAATTGGGTAGGATCCAGTGTCTGGATGTTCCCAATGTCTTTTTTTATGATTTCCATGATGATACGCTCCATAGCTTTGCAGACCAGACTAGTCAGGCTTATAGGGCGATAGTTTCCGGGGTCTGTTGTGGCACCACCTTTGTGGAGTGGGACCACTGTTGCTGTACGCCATTCCTTGGGTACATATCCTGTAGTAAGGCTGAGATTGAACAGTGACTTTATATGAGGGTTTAGTTCTTCTTGGAGCTTGTGTAAGACGCAGCCCGGGACACTATCTGGTCCCATTGATGCTGTGTTTTTTGCTTTGGAGAGGGCAGCTCTCACCTGTGCATCTGTGATCTCAGGAAGGCTACACTCTGTTGGGATAGACATTTGCTCTTTTGGGGGGAAGGGGGGGGTTGCACTGAACCTTTCTGCCAGGATGTTGGCAATGTCTGTGGGTTCAGTGTATTTTTTGTCATTTTGCACTAACTCAGAGCATATCTGGGAGTTGCCTCCAAGGTTTCTGACATAACTAAAGAAGGCCTTGTGATTATCTTTAGTGTCTTGTGCAATTTTTCTTTCGAAGCTGGCCTTAGATGATTTTATGAGGGATCGTAGTTTCTTGCTAGCACTGATCAGAGACTCCTTCCCTTTTTGGAATGTTCATCACATTGATTACTTCTGCAGTAGCCGTAGCTATATGGGTTATAGCCTGCAAAGGCTATGACAGCTATCCAGATTCCTAAGCTTGGTAGCTTACATGCTTCCAAACCATTGGTCAGCTCGAGCTAAACTGCCTAAAAAGACTGGTTCGGGTGCCAAGCCCTTCAAAGCTTTCCTGCCATTGAAAAGCAAGCTCTTTTGTGGGTTTTCGAAAATCGATTGTCAGCGTGTGCTGTTCCTTTGCTGGGCAGGTATGTTCTCTTTGGGGAAGAATCTTCCACATAAATTGTTTTAATGTGATTTCATGTTTAGGAAAGTTGTTTTAAGCTAGGAGTTTGTGCTTCAACAGACTGTCTCAAGACTTATCTGTACTTTTAAAAGGGAAAAAAATGTTTTTCATGACCGTTTAAAAGTTGCTTGAAGTAGTTGAAAACCATTTTTTCTATGGCAAAAGTAGTTTTGGCTGGCAAAGTTTTTAAAGTGCTTTTTACAGTGTGTGTGAAAAAAGTGACTTTTAAAGACAAATTTTTTTTTACCAGATTATGCTTTTTTTTCCTCAGGAAAGAGGCACCATTTTTGGCTGGACTGTGGAACAATCTACCATTTGGTCCATCTTCCAGACACAAAGGGAAAGCTAAGCTAACAGCCTTTGCTCGCCACATCAGGCTAGCAATTTGCCTCAGCCGTAGGCAGGTAACTCTGCTGTGGCCAAAGCTGGTCACTCAGACTACTCGTTTTACCCCGCATCCCTGTGGTGTAGCACACACTGCCAGTATGGCCTGGGGGTTAGCCAGTTCCTCTGCGGCTGTTGGTGTGTCCTCATTGGGCAAGTGAGAGTCACTTTCCTCTGTCATGAGAGAGGGAACAAGGAGCAGTTCCCTGTTTGGTTAGAATGTTTTGCCCATATTGTAAAAGCTGCTGCTGGCATTAAAAAAATGTACCAAAACCACCAGTTCGTGGGGAAAAAAAACAAAGAAACAAAAACATTGTGCAGCCAAAGTTAGCAAGATGAAATAACACTAATGCCCACTCAGTTTATTAGCCACTTTCGTCAGAAAAGATTTCACCAGAATAGAAAATCTTAAAATTTCACTCAGTTTAGTCACATCCCATTCATATCAAAACATTCCAATAAAACATTTCAATTACACTTAATTTGCCCATCAATTAAATTTAAAACCTACAAAAAAATACTATTTTTTATTATTTATGATCCTTGGTTTATCACTATATACTCTTCTATTTAAAAAAAAAAAACGTGATATTCACTATATCATTAAGCCTAGGGACTTTGAATTTAACTTAATTTGACATAAAGCTTCTTTTTGTTCAAGAAAAGCTTCAAAGTTCCCTCCTCTTAAATCCATATACCCCTGCTGTATGACAGAAAAAAAGAAATGTCTTTAAGTTCGAACACTTTAAGGTGTATTTAAACAGTGCATTTTTGTGTCCCTCTTTTTAATATAGTATTGGTGTTCTCTAATACGCTGGAATAACCCCCTAGTGGTCATCCCAATGTAAAAAACTGGACATCCTGAACAAACATATAGTATACCTCTGGTTTGACAATTTTATGTTCCTTTTAGATTTATAGTATATGAAGGTTCAACTAACATAATAAAAGGGCCTTCAATAATGTAATGACAAACATTACAATATCCGCATTTAGACATTCCAGTGGGTTTATTAGAGCACGTATTAGCACCCACTATCTTAGTATCATCATTTTGTAGAAGAGTCTTAAGATTGAAGTTGTTTCTGTAAACAAACCTAGGAGTGCTCCCCAAAATATCAAATAATTCTTTATTCCCTTGTAATATTTTCCAGTTATTACTAATATTTGAACGTATACACATACTAGTCACTGTCAAAACTAAAACACAAGTCAACCTGTTTTCTTTATCTTTTTCACCTCTATCTTCTCTAATACCAGAACCCTTGCCGTCTTTATTAAAGGAAAGTCTTAAAATGGGTGGAAAGAAAGTATCTTTTTTCCATAATTTCCTTTTCTGTCTGCTCTAAGAAACCTTTTTCATACCCCCTATTCAAAAATAAGTTTGTAATAAGGTTGAATTCCTCCTTTAAAACTGAGTCACTGGTTGTCAATCTACTTGCCCTGATGCACTGTCCTCTGGTCAAGTTCTTTGTGAAATGGTGATAGCTATTGTAGTGTAAATAGCTGTTAGTAAAGGTAACCTTTCTGTATACCCTACTTTCTAACTCCCCATTTTCTGCATTCCATTGTAAAAAAAAAAAAATCTAAAAAATAACCTCATGGCTCATCTCCCCCATGGTAAAGTTTAAAAAGGAAGATTTTTTGTTTAATCTAACAAATTTTGACACTCTAGAACTGTTCCTTCTAAGACGAAAATTAAATCTACAAAACGCTTATAAAAACCTACCTTGTATGTCTCAAGAACAGTGCGTAACACCATGTGTTCCCACCACCCTAGAACTATATTAACAAGCAAGGGTGTAGCTGGAGATCCCATAGCCAATCCCCTTCTCTGTTTGTAAAATTGCTTGTTGAAAATAAAACGATTGTTATCCATCAATAAGACTGCAATAAAAATTGATTTGCTGAGTAGGGATGTGTGAAAAATTAGTTAGAAACATTCTAACAAATTCTACACCATCATCATGTGGGTATATCTGTAAAAAGTGAACAAATATGCACAGTACAAATAGTATTATTGTCAGGCTTAACTTTGTATACAACATTAAATTCACAAAACCGGTCTAAAAAGTCCCAAGAATCTTTCACACAAGAATGTCACTTGTTGACCAAAGAGTTCAAAATAGCATCCACAACTAGAGAAATGCCTTCGGTGATGTAATTGGGAGCAGAAACTATAGGCCAAAAGGGGGGATTATCTAAACGCTTCTGCAACTTGGGTATTCCAAACAAAGCCCCTATCCTAAGGTTGTCAGTGTTGCAAAAGTTAAACATTTATTGGTTCAAACTTCCTTCTAAAACATTGTCCTATAAAAACATGCGTACATATTTGTAACATTTATTAATACAATTACTTTCAACTTTGCTGTTCTCGTTATCATTCATTTACATCAATTCCATTAGAACCAACCCACCACCTTATCAGCCTTCATAAGTTCTTTGTTACCTTTATTTTGTGGTCCATTAGAACCAACCCACCACCTTATCAGCCTTCATAAGTTCTTTGTTACCTTTATTTTGTGGTCCATTAGAACCAACCCACCACCTTATCAGCCTTCATAAGGTCTTTGTTACCTTTATTTTGTTCAAGGCAACTTTTTCATTCAATGATGCATTTAAAAACTTAGTACCTACAGCTACTTCATTATTTAACAATTTTCTAATGTCATTCTCACACAGCATTTCAAATACTTTTAAAGTGTGGTTCAAATGTGGGTTAAAAGTAGAAGGCTTTACAAGCTTTAAAACATTTGTTAAACTAGCATCACTTAATATACAACTTAAATTCCATTTCCGTACATACTCTTTTAATACACGACTGTCTTACAGATTTCAGCTCGGCGTGCAGGATCAAAAGTCATCCCTAATTTTAAAATTTTTTCATGGTGGCTATTTAACCAAAAGGAACACAAGTTATAAATTTTGGTATCATACTTATCTAATTCTCCATTGAGGAGTCTGACCTCACTCTCCCTCATGGTCTTAGTGTCTTTATCCTTTCTGGTTTCCCCTTGCTGGTCTAAAAAAAAGAGGAAATAGTCTTTGGTCTTTCCCATTTGGAGATGTAATCAGAACCAGTTTTTTTATAGGAGCATAATGGCAGATAATCTTCATGTTTCACTGTTGCAGTCATCACACTTTGGTTATATGCCTGCAGATAGCCCTCAGTCGGCCTGAATACCAGAGACTTAATATTTCCGCATTGGTTTCGCTCCAGGACTGACGCCAGGTCGTCAGCAGTATAAAAACAGGCAGCAGATACCATTACATCAGTCTTTCTTGCCGAGGAGCCCTGAGTTTTTTGTTAAGAATTGAAACATCCTAAAGTCTTCTAAAGCTAAGTACCCCGTTGGGGATCCTTTTTTCTTGCTCTAACCGATGTCAGAAAAAGTTAACAATTGTCTTGCCTGTGGAAAGCAAATACCACACCAAGATTTTCATTCTTACTTCGTCACCTGTTTAGGCCCAGACCACGATGTACCTCGGTGTCGGTTTTGTGCCTTGTTCAGTGCCCGAACCATTTGTCGTCGGGCCCTTTTTGTCGCTAAATACTTTAGTTCTTGATCTCCATATTCCGAAATGGCTTCAGTTAGACCTCTGACTACCGATATTCCGAAAAAATGTAAGGATAAAGACAGAGACAGAATGCACAGGTCCAAAGCTGCCAATGCCGCTTCTGTTAAGCTAATCGCCAGTCCGCCAGTACTCAGTGAGGTGCTTTTGCAGCCCCTGATGGCCGCTTCAGTGGATTCACAGGCCTCTACCGAGACCCATTCTGAGTCTAGTATGCCACGAGACTCTTCTTCGACTGTGGAACCTGCAGATGTCTCTACCTTGGATGGATCCGGTGCCGCTGAGCAGGCACTGGCTTCTGAGGAAGTTCTTCACACTACATTCTCTTCAGTTCTGTCTGAAACTGCCGAGATTCTAAGGCCAAGAATACGCACTACGCATAGAAAACCGAAGACCAAAGCACATGCACCTGCTCCCTTGCCACAACATCAAATGTTTAAAATGGCAGAAGACCTTATTATGCTGATTAGGGGAAGTCAGTCTTTCTCTGCTAAGAGAAAAAGAGATCAGTCCCCAGCAGCATCAACAGGCCAAGAGTCCGACGACTCTGAGGTATCTGATTTTGAAGACATGCCCTTATCTGCTTATGAGGTTTCAGATGCAGAGGAGTCCGTTCCCTCTGCCTCTTCTCCAGAGGACTTTTCTTTTGGTGAAATCCTTCATGCTTTGAGAGCATTTCCATTGGGAATGCTAAGACTATCCTCAATCCAAAAAGAGACTCAGAGAATTTCTAGATTTGCCTCAACATAGGCCTTTAGCAATACCCCCAGTCTTGGATCTTGTGGATGATGTCTTTATGGAATCCAGTCTTACTCCTGATACATTACCCCCTGCTCCTAGGAAACCAGACAGGTACAACAGAGTACGTGACTCTCACAAATTCCTTTTCAAAAATTCTACTGCTGACCCAAACGTCATCTCCCAGGGCCTAAAGGTATCAGAGCATCTACAGCTAAGAATCCCACCCCTTCGGACAGGGATTCCAGAGCTTTGGACAGATGGGGTAAGAAAGTATATACCTCTGCAACTCTCGCCATTAGGGCTATGAATTGTCAGTTCCACATGCTGAAGTACCAGCAACATACTACGGAACTTAAGCAAAAAATAGCTACCTTTACAGACTGTGCAGAAAATAAAAAATTGCAAGAGTTTATGCATTCTGCAAACCAAGTCAGCAAGCATACATTGCAGTGTGGCTTTGACACCCTAGAAGTGTCTTGTAGGGCAGCAGTCACTGGTTCTGTACTGAGAAGGCATGCTTGGCTTAAGGAACAGACCTTGCCAGAACATGACCAATCAAAGTTACTTGACGCTCCTTTGAACAAGGACAATCTGGCACCAAAGCAGAAGAGGTTCTTGAAAAGGTGGAAGAAAAAGCTAAATCTATGCAGACAGTCAAAGAATTCTTGCAAGTACAGCCTCCTAGATTCAGTAGGCATTGTCCATTGAAACATTGGTCCTTTCCAGCCCCCTCAAGGCCATCTCAGCATAGACCCAGGGGAAACAGACCCCCCCCCCCCAGACTCCAGTCTCTGGGTATGCAGAGATCTAAGCAATGGAGTGCCTCCACCTCTAAAGCAGGGAGTGCTAAGCCACTCCTTTACGGAAAGAATTCCCACTGATATCTCTACTCCATTACCCACCTCTGCCCAACTGCTTGTGCCCCTAGGAGGAAAACTTGCCCTTCATGCAAAAAACTGGATTTCCATCACCAAAGACTGATGCGTCCTCAACGTATCCCAGGGGTACAAATTTTACTTCCACTCAACTGCCAACCCCCAGAGGGCTCCCAGACATCCCTCCAAATCAGTGGACAGAGGCACAAAACCAAGTTCAGTCTCTGCCCTCTCTAAGGGCAATTCATCTGGTTCCTGTGGAGCAGATAGGTCAAGGATTCTATTCCAGACTTTTCCTGGTACCCAGAAAAGAGGGCACTTGGCACCCAATCCCAGATCTTTCAGTTTTCAACACCTTCCTGGTGGTACCAAAATTCAAAATGCTCACCATGCAGCAGCTTCTACCTATGCTAGCCAAAGATGCCTGGTTAGTCACCCTAGACTTAAAATACGCCTACCTGCACATCCCTATAAGGGTGTCATGCAAGAAATGCCTACACTTCAGGGCAGGATCTATGCATTATCAGTTCTCTGTACTTCCCTTTGGCTTATCCACTGCTCCCAGAGTATTCACAAAATGCCTGGCTCCAACCATTGTTTACTGCAGACAGAGAAATATTAAAATTTACCCATACCTGGACGACTGCCTGATTCAGGCAGACAGTCAGGAAAAGCTGTTGTAGCACCTGACATTTGTAAAAAAAACTTTCTAACCTCCCTGGGGTACACCATCAACGAAAAGAAATCAAAACTAGTCCCCATTCAAAAGATTGTATTCCTGGGAGCAAGGTTGGACACGGCATCCCAGATGGCATTCCTCACTCCAGAAAAGCAAGCCTATCTGACAGACTACTTTACTCAAATGACCACCTGAACCCAGCTTTCCGTAAGGAAAATCCTGCAGGTCCTAAGGTAGATGGCCTCATGCATCCTACTAATTCCATATGCCAGACTGCATATGAGGAAACTTCAGTGGTACTTAAAAAGTCTTTGGTGCCAACATTTTCAGGACCTGGAAACCGTCATTCCTATCATACCCTATCGAAGGACAGAGTTTCTTTGGTGGGCAGCAGCATGCAACCACAACAAGGGACTGCCCTTTACTCAACCCCGCGTCACCCAGACCCTAACCATAGATGCATCAAACTATGCCTGGGGGGCACACATGAACGGCAAGTGCATTCAGGGCCACTGGAGCCCAAGTCAAATTCATCTGCACATCAACCTGAGAGAAATACTAGTTGTGCAGCACGCTCTGACAGCTTTAGGATCCCTACTCTCCCCAGGACACCTGCTAATAAAAACAGACAACACCACAGTTATGTGGTACATCAACAAGCAAGGGGGTACCCACTCTTACCCACTCTGCAGACTAGCCATGGCCCTGTGAAACACAGCCTTGGACATGCAGGTCAGTCTGCAAGCTCAATTCCTGCCAGGCAAACAAAACTCGCTGGCAGACGACTTAAGCAGAACTCTCCTAGACCTACAGGAGTGGCAATTAGACCCCTGCACCTTCAACCTTCTGATTCAGAAATGGGGACTCCAGAGGTAGATCTCTTTGCCTCCCCCTGCAAGCACCAGCTCAGTAAATTCTGCACCAGGACACCTCACAGCAGGGCCTGGAATGTGGATGCCCGATCCTTCCAGTGGGTAAATCTCTCAACCTGTGCCTCCCCCCTCCCCCTTCTCCCAATTGTATTGCTCAAGTTAAGACAGGACAGACCAAGGACAATTCTGATTGCCCCGGACTGGCCATGCCAGCACTGGTACCCACTCCTGCGCAGCCTTTCACCGGTGCCACCCTGGCACCTACACCATAACCCAACTCTGCTCTCTCAACAGGGGGGACAGATCTTGCATCCGCAACTGCAAACCCTAAATCTTGCAGCCTGGCTTATTCTGTGAAATTTCCCCCAGTAACCAGCCTAAGCAAACAGGTGCTGGACCTCATTCTTGAGGCCAGAAGACCCAGTACAAGGAAATCCTATGCTGATAAGTGGAAGAGGTACTGCACCTGGATTCAGTCTAAAGGAGAGTACACATCTCTGCCCTCCCTGCCTCTAATCCTGGATTACTAAGCAGATCTACTCCACAGAGGCCTATCCTTCTCCATTAAGAACCATGCATCTGCCATTTCGGCTCATTACAACACTGAGCTGCCTCTCTTCTCTCACCTTCTTATCAAACATTTCCTGAGAGGGGCAAACCACTTAAGACCACCAAGAAGAGCACCCACCCCTGCTCGAGACCTTAACTTTGTACTGGAAAAACTCATGCTACCCCACTTTGAGCCTGCCGCATCAGCAGAGTTAAAATTCCTCTCTCGGAAAACAGCCTTACTTTTGGCCATTACCTCAGCTAGAAGAGTATCTGAGCTACAAGCACTTATGGCTGTGGAACCCTTTATTATTTTCCATGCTGACAGAGTTTCCCTCAGGGCTAACCCTTCCTTTATGCCTAACGTGGTGTCCAGTGTGGCTCTCAACCACACTATCCATTTTCCAGCCTTCTTCCCTAATCCTCAAATTAAAGGGGAAAGGATCCTGCACTCCCTGGATGTACACGGACAGCTCAGATTCTTCCTGGATAGGACTAAGCCCTTCAGGAAATCTAACCAGTTACTAGTCAGCTTTGCACCAGGGGCAGAGGGCAAGGCCATTTCCAAGCAAACAATTTCCAAATGGATAGCACACTGCATCCATTTCTGCTACAAGCACCATGGAAAACCAACCCTCAAGGGGGTCAGAACACATTCCACCAGGGCATCTTCTACCTTCTCAATTTCCAGATGTGCCAGTGTTTTCAGGGTGAGAAAACGGGTTTCTCAGTGTCTCAAAAAAATACTATGAAGTGTTACAGAAGGAATTTCCAGAGCCTTCTCTCATTCCTTCAGTTCTGTCAGCTTTGGAGGATGTATGTATTATTATTTGCAAATTTCGTGAGTCAGTCTGCTGTCCCTAAAAAGGCATATAGAATGTTTACATTTCTTTAGTCTTTCAAGTTTTTATACAGTCATCCCAAACGTGATCCAGCAGCTATTGCTTTAGGTAATCCCACTGCTGTTAAACATTTGGTTAATTTCAGACCTACCCTTTTGGACAAGTATGGGAATATTGACTTCCAAGATGGCTGCACATTGAGTAACAGCTTGTTTCTAGCTCTCCCACTGTGAAAACAGAAACTTAGCAGACAAGGCCAGTAGACTTGTGTTTATGGGTAAATTTCAGTAACTGGCTAGCAAGTTCACTGCCTGGATGCCATGAATAATGAAATACAGAAGACCTGGAAAAAGCTACAAAAAGTGAGGAAGAAACACTGACTGGGAAAAGTTCTGCAGCTGTTCAACAAAAAGCAATGCAACCTTCAGACGTGACTTCCAGTAACCTGCAGGAAGATGCAAGACAACTGCTTACAGACCTGGTTAAAATAAACAAAACACTGGTGGAGTAAGTACTTCAACACAAACAACAAAAGGCTGGTAAAAATGGAAGAAGCTTTAAACAGATATTCAGATGAGATGATAAAGCTGCAAATGTCAGAGGTTGAAATGAAGAAAAGGCTGGGTGAATATGAAGCTGCTCAGGAAGAGATGTTTAAAAAAATAGAATTAAAGGACAGAGCACTTGGAAAGCCCAATATTTTCAGCTATACCAGAGAAGCTGGAAGGAACAGACTGGATTTATTTTATGAAAGCACAAATAAGCAGCTGGACTGGTATTCCATAGCAGGTGTTAGTTGAAAGGGCACATTGTGTGAATGCACCAAACCTAGCTGTAGGAAAGCAACCTAGACCTTTAATAGTACAGATGCAATCCTACCAGCAGAAGGAGTTGATTCTGATAAAACTGTGGCAGAAGGACAAAATACTAAAAGTGGGAGACAGCAGTGTGTTTATGGAGAATGACTACTCATCGTACACCAGGTAGAAGGCATGTAAATTCATTCCACTGTTCAGGGAATGTTGAGACACAGGTGTGAGATTCAAACTGCTGTATCCAGCTGTCTTTAAGGTATTCTTCCCTGCAGGGACAAAATAATTTTTTGATGAAGTGCATGCTAAGGAGGAAATGCAAAAGTTTGTCCAACAAAGAGTGAGCTGTGAAACAGAAGGAGATTCTGATTCCTGTTCTGGTAATAAAGACCACAGAGAAGACTGCACCTGTGAAACCTTTTCCAGTATTTCAACAGAAAATGAGAGAAGGAAGAGGGAGCATGATAGTTGACTAGAAGTCTCGAAAGTACATTGGAAGTGAAGCAGAGAGTATTTGGGTGATGGAGAACAGTAATAAAACCAGTAACTTACTGTGGGATTACAGTGCTGTAATTATATTTGTGAAATGTGACAGAACAAGAAAATCTGGAAATATTGGACTTTTTCAAAATTTGTTGGATTTGTGAGGGACTGTAAAATATGTCTTACTTCACGTCATTCATCATCATCATACCCCCCCCCTTTCCCATTTTTCTACATGGGGTCGGGGTATCGTGTTAATTGTCGCTAACTCTCTTAAGTGCCACACTTCTGCCTTCTTCAACACTCATGCTTGACTGTCGCAGATCTTTTCACACAATCCATTCACCTCTTTGCTGGACATTCTGACTTCCTCTTACCTTCTTCCTGTCTGTCCCAAATCTGTTCTCTTTGATCTTTTCTGCAGTTGGAGCTACTTTGGCTTCTGCTCTTATGTCCTCATTTCTTCATCTGTCCCATAGTATGCATCCTACCACCTTTCTCAGGCACTTCATTTCCATCACTTTTAGCTTTTTCAACTGTTCTGCTTTTACTGCCCAGGTTTCTGTACCATACAGTAGTAGTGGTCGCACCACTATCTTGTACACCTTACTTTTCAGCTTCTTTGGTATTCTTCTATCATAGGCTACACCTGATACTTTATGCCAGTTGGATGCAGCCCTTCTGATTCTAGCTTTGACCTCTTCATTCAGACTACCCTTCTCCTCAACCAGCCCTCCCATATACTTGAAGCTGTTTACCTGTTCCACTGTCTTCCCTTCTATCTCTATTCTCAGCTTCTTCTGATTTCCCCAGTTTGCTGCCATTACCACCATCTTATCTGTGCTTAGTTTCATCCCATGTGCCTTCAGATTTGCATTCCATTCTCCTATCCTTTGCTGAAATTCTAGCTCGGAGTCTGCCTGTACTACCACATAGTCTGTATACTGCAGCTTTGTCGTTCCATCCCTTCCAGCCTGTTTGCTAATGTAGTCCATCACCAGTATGAACAGCAGTGGGCTCAGAGCTGAACTCTTTTGTACACCCACTCCCACTGGGAACCTGAACCCCTCTGTGAGGCCAAACACTGCTCGTACTTGAGTCATTGGGTCCTTGTATGTAGCCTGCACTAATTCTACCAAAGTTTCTGGGACATCAAACCACTGCAGTACTGCCCAGATCAGCTTTCTTGGGACCTTCCTTGTCATATGCTTTCTCCAAGTCTAGGAATGCCCAGTTTGGACTCTCTCCTCATCTGTAGCTTAACATCGGGTCAGTTGTGCTGCATCCTGATCTGAATCCAAACTGCTTATCTCCCATTTTGCATTCTACTACTATGCACATCCGTTCATCAATCACCCTGTCCACAACTTTCATGCAATGCGATAGGAGTTTGATGCCTCTGTACAGCCCACAGTTGTGGATGACCCTTTGTTCTTGTACACTGGTACTAGTATGTTTATTCTCCAGTCACCTGGGATATACCTCTCTCTCCACACTGCTCTTAGTACCTTCAGGAGCCATTTCTCCCGTATCTCAGCCAGCATCTTTATCATAATTGCTGTGACCTCACCTGAGCCTGCTGCTTTCCCCTGACTTCGTCAGTGCTGTTCTTGCTTCTTCTAGGGTGGGCTCCTCCTCTTCTCTCATTGTAGGCTGTTTCTGGGGCTGTACAGCTTCTGTGGGGTTCTGTGGCTTAGTGGTTAAGGTCTTCTCCTCCCATGGACACAAGGTACAAGATTCGATCCTGACCTCCGACCAATGCCTGTTTGGCGTTTACATGTTCTCCCTGCGTCTCCGTGGGGTTTCTCCCATGTCCAAAAAACATGCGGAGAGTTTCATCTCAAACTCCCCAATGAATGGAGCTGTGGTGTGGGCAGCAGCACGGACTCAACATGGTGCTGTATAGGGGGAAGAGTTGTACAGACCAGCCACTTTGGGCATCTACTGTGGTGCACATTATCCTCAAGATAGGAGACTGCACGGCTTGGTAGGGACACTCGGTGTAAAATATGGCTTTAGGTGATTCGGTTATATTGACTAATGTCACTAAAAATGGGCATGGGTAGTTACCGGTGATAAGTGGGTTGTGGACCTGGCCTACTCGTGTCATTAATGTTTGGCAACATGGTTTGGGGGAGAGGAGGAGAGGGGAGAAAGCTAACTGTTAAGTAAAGAACCCCTTTTCTTTTCTTAATAGTACTGTATTTCTGGTGTATGCCTTTTTTTTTTTTTTTTTGTAAGTGTAATAGGGATTGTAAACAGGTGCTATTTGTTTTTCTTTTTCTCCCCTCTTCTTTCTCCTTGTATAGTTTTGAGAAATATAGGCATGCAATGTAACAAGACTAAAAAATAAGAGCCTGGTTGAAAAGACATAACAAAGTTAAAAGTAATGTGCTTTTTCTAATTCTTGCATGGAGAAATGACTGGATTAAGGACCTTAAGACTGATTAGTTCTAAGAGAGAGTAAGTAAATGAAAAAAGAATATTGAATGTTATGAGGCTTTTTCTTTCTAGCATGTGTTTCTAGCATGTGTACTTAGTAGCAATTCTGCAGCTGGTCTTCATGTGTCCATGTAAACAGTCTGATAGAGAAACTGGAGACAGTCTGGTGGAAGGGGGATTGGCTGAAGGAAAAAGAAAATAATTTGGCTAGGACATAATGTTCTATGAAAACAATCAAGGGATTTCCCAGCTGGGAGAGATTTAAAGATGAGACAAAACCAAGTAGACGTGAAGTAAAGTTTTCTCAGTATTTTTTAAATGCAGTGAGGATGCTAGCATAAACAGGTGCTTTGTTCTTTTTCTCCGATCCTCTCTCTCTTTGTTCAGTTTTGAGAAATGTAGGCACTGCAGTGTAAAAAATGGGTGGGGGGGGGCCTTCTGGTTAAGAGAGTATGACAGAAGAAAAATCAGTGTTTTTTCCCATGCTTGCATAGGGAAATGGCTGGGTTAAGATCCTAGGCATTATCCAGTAATAAGTTTATTACAAAGTATGTCAGTGAAAAAGAATATTGAATATCATAAGACTTTTTTCTAGTAAACTTGGTATCCTTAGCAGTTTTGTATCTGGTTTTCATATCACTAGAAGACAATTTGATAAAGATAAACGGCTTGGAGAAAGTATTTGCTGAAAGCATTCAAGTGTTTTCGCAGCTGGGAAAGCTATGCAGATAAACAAAATCAAGTAGCACTTACTAATAGCACAGGCTGTACCATGTGTCTTAACATGACTAACCTTTCATTTTGGTTAACTGTAGTCTGTCTGTATGGCTAACAGTATAGAACTTTTGATGTAATGTGGTCCTATCTCACCTACATTCATTACTGACGGGCTTGGAGCCGAGAATCTGCTCCGACTCGGCCGCTATAAATAGCACAAAGTCTCTAATTGGCTAGGCTAAGCCTGTATCCCAGGATGCACCACACCCAAACCCCCAGATCTCGTTTGCCGCTCGTTAAGTGAAGACGTGGTCTCGAGCTTAGCTGTGGCTAAGTACTTTATTGAACTATTTACTTAGTTTTCTGTGGAATATTTTCCAACCAAAAGCTATTTTAATAGCTACGTTTTGTGTCTGGGTGTTTTTTGTGACCTTTTCCTTTGCTAATTGTAGTTGTGGTATACTTGTGTTTGGCGGGCTAGGCCCGTTTAAGTTAGAAGGCCTTAGCCCTGTTCGGTGTGTCTCCTTGGTTTCTTTTAGGGGTGTTTGAGAGTCCCTTCTCCTCCCTTCGTGTTGGTGTCGTTTTGTGTGGCTTTAAAAATGTCAGGCAAAGATCAGAAGGAACATAGGCCTTCTGGGTTCAAAAAGTGCGCCAAATGTTCATATAAGATGTCTTTAACTGATGGCCATGCCATTTGTGTATACTGTTTGGCCGCTATACACTTGCAAGAGTCCTGCAGTGTGTGTCATTTGTTTAGTTCCAGGGTCTTGCAAGAGAGAAAAAATAAGTTGATTCTCAAGGGCCTGGTAAAACCTGCCTTTGAAGAAGCTTTGGCATCTTCTCCCCCTAGCGGGAGATCTAAAACAAAAAAGAGATCTCCGGCTCCGTCCAGTTCGTCTGCGTCATCGGAGAAAAGATCGAAGACTGTTTCACCTTCCTCGGCTCCATTGGTCTCGGAGCCACAGGAGATGCTGTCGGTACCGAAGATTGCTTCCTCGGTTCCACTGCCTTCGGAGCAGAAGGTTTCTGTTGTGTTGGAGCCGACCTCGGCTCCAATTGTCTTGGAACCGATTCGGAGCCATTCTCCTAGATTCGCGTTGGATCCTTTAGAGAAGACTTGTCAACCCCCTTCTGTGTCCTCCAAGTTCTCCAGGTTGTCTGATTTGGATTTGGATAGGGTAGTGCAGAGGCTCCTCCAGTCACCAGTGTTAACGAAATTATTCTCGGCTCCAGCCCAGTCGGCTCCGGAGCCTGTCCTGGTGTTAGTTCCGATAATTCGTCATCCGACCACCCCTGTGTCGTCGGAGCCGGAGTGTTTTGACTCGAGTGAGGTCCTTGGGTCGGCTCCGAAACCCCCTTTGAGTTTTTCGGCTCCGACCTCGGCTCCAACCCTTTCGGTCCCATCTGATGGTTTCGGCACTCTGGTTTCGTCAGTCAGACCCGAGGGGGATACATCGGGGCTCCAGACTTCGGCTCCGAGTCTCCCTCTTGGTGCTTCGGCCGGGTGAACCCTGTTCCGATTGTGGTCTTAGAGACGGGTCGCTCCTCGGATTCAGGTGGACCCGCCTTCGAGGCCATGAGGAGTGCACTGGCCAGGTCTTCGGTGACATCACTCGAGTCAACCACTCCTTTCCCAGACACTGCGACTAGAGCCTCTGATGTCCCAGGCAGCAGGGCTCGAAGGCCTGAGGATACCCCCATGCATGGTCCCCTGCTTTCTGAGGGCCCTTCAGAGTCCTTGCCTGAAGAGCCTCCCAGAAAGAAGCTGTGTAAGAGGAAGCACATAGACTCCCCAGATGAGTCTGTCACCTCAGACACCGACCTCGATGATGCAGAGAGGTCCCCAAAGTCATCCGACGATGTCTCATTCTCCGACATCCTGGAGATTTTGAGACAGAGAGGCGACTGGCCCTCCAAAACCCCCTCTGAGGAGGAGTCGGTCTTCCTCAAGGCCTTCGGATCCCGACCTTCCGCCTCCTGGGTGTCTCCCCCCTTCGATGAACTGTTGGACCTTATTTGTCAAAGGGTGTGGGAACACCCTGACTCAGTAGAACCAGTTCCCAGCTGCCCCAACAAGTTTTTGTCTGCGCCTCCTGGGAAAGAATTTTTGACGAAAGGAGTTCCTGTAGATGCCATGGTGGTGGCGTCTGCCACTCAGCAAGAAGTTGCAGAGGCTTCTGCTTCCGTTCATCCTCCTAACAAGGAGTCTAGGAGTATGGATCGGTATGGAAAGCATACCCTGTCCTCAGCGACCTTTACTTTGTGGTCGCTGAATTATCTGTGTCATTTTACGAGGCTCCAAAGAGCTCCTCAAGGAGTTGGGAGATACTCTGTCGGGTAACTTGCCTGAGGCGGTGAACCAGACTGTCAATGCCCAGCTGTCTACCCTGTCTTCTATTGTTAACTCATCCATGAGGCTCATATCCTATGCAGCCGAGGGGGCAGGTAGGGCAGCTAGCTCAGGCGTAGCCCTCAGGAGGCAAGCCTGGATGCGCCTGTGTCACTTCGCGGAGGCCTTCAAGTCTTCCTTCATGGATGCTCCCTTTGACGGGTCCTCCCTCTTTGGACCCAAAGTGAAAGACACTCTCACCAGATGTAAGCAAGAGGGTAAGACTTTGTCTGCTGTTGGGGCCCATTTTTTGCTTCCCTCTAGACCTTATCCCAAGGCAGAGAGGGGAGGAAAGATGTGGTTCAGGAAGTCTCAGAAGTCTTATCCTGACCATCATGGTGACCCCCCCTCCAGAGGCAGAGAAGGGGGGGGTTACTCTGGAAGACGTTGCCCTAGTGGCGGGGGAGGCCCCCCGCAACTCAGGAGACCGCCTTTCGTGGTTCCTCCTACCTACGTCCCTGAGGGACTGCCCGACTGTGCCTCTCCGGAGCCAGTCGGGGGTCGTTTCTCGAAGCATCTGCAAGCCTGGGAAAACATCACTCAGGATCGTTGGGTGCTTCGAATTATTGCCTGAGGATGTTCTTCATCTCACATTGCTGCAGTCCTTACACTTGGGTAGTCCGCTGTCCTCGGTCGGCCCGAATATCAAAGCATTAGGCTGACGTCGGTCAAGGCGCTTAAGACTGACATCAGGACGTCAGGGTACAAATGCGCATGACCGACGTCATATCCTCAGTCTTTTTTGCCGCATGGTCCGATGCAGAAGCAGCGTTGCAAGTGCCGTTCGGCGTTCTGAAATTTTTCGAATTCGGAGTTTCAGACCGAGTCAAAGTTGGCTAAGTACCCCGTTGGGGAATATTTTAGTTTTTTCTTGCCTCAGTGGTTTACCGGATGTCAGAAAAAGTGAATAACTGTATTTCTTGTGGGAAGCAGATACCGCATAGGGATTATCATACTTTGTGTATTCCTTGTTTGGGGCCTGAGCACGGCGTTGTTGGGTGTCGCTTTTGTGCTAGGTTCAATAAGCGCACTATTGCGAAGGTTAGATTGTGCCAGGTTGGTCTTGAAGCGGTGCAATTATAATATACCGCCGGATGCTCCGGCCCGCTTCTTCAAGAAGCGCAAAGACAAAGCAGCTAAACCCAGGCAAGAAGAGTCGTCCGTGCGGACGCCGGTTCTTTAGAGGCGTCAGTGGAACCGGTGGTTCCCGGAGGCTTCTCTGGAGTCCCAGGGGAGACTTTGATATTGCAGGATGTGGCCTCTCAGGAGGCAGGTCAGGCTGAAGGGGCTTCTCAGGTTACTGTACTCCCTCCCTTCCTAGGGTGGTTAGGCCCTCTCCTTCTGTTTCCAAGGCTTCTCCCAGAGGCAGGCCAGGTTTAGCTTCTGTTGGTGTCACTCCTAGTTCAACAGGATCTGTGCCCAAGAAGCACATGCTTAAAATGGCAGAAGATTTAATTACTTTGATTAGAGGTTCTTTGCCCCTCCTGATAAGAGGCCTAGGGTGGAACCAGAGTTGGGGAGTTTTGAGCAGGCTTCGGATGTTTCAGAGTCTTCGGCTGAAGACTTGCAGGAGTACTCTCCTTATTCTGATTCTGATGCAGATGATTGACTCCTTCTGCTTCTCCTCCAGAGGATTTTTCTTTTCAGAGACTCTTCATTCCATGAGGGAACATTTTAAGTGGGAAGGTCAGGACTTCTCTGATTCCAGGAAAACGCTTACGGAATTTTGCCTTTGACCCCAGCATAGGCCTTTGGCTATACCCCCCTGTTCTGGATGTTGTGGAAGATGTGTTTGCAGAGGCTTCACTTAATCCTGATTCTTTGCCTCCTGCTCCTGTTAAACCGGATAGGTATTACAGGGTGCCTGAGGCTCATAAATATCTTTATAGGAGTCCTAGGGCGGACCCAGAAACTGTTAGTCAGGGACCTAAGGGTGTCAAGGCCTCTGTTGTAAAAAATCCGGTTCCTCCAGATAAAGAGGCCAGAGCTTTGGATAGATGGGGAAAGAAAGTCTATACTACTTCCACCTTAGCTATGAGGGCTTTGAATTGCCAGTTTCACATGTTGAAATATCAAAACTATCTTCTTTCTCAATTGAAGTCTAAGGTAGATGCTCTGGCGGAAGGCATTGAGTGTAAAGAACTACAAGATTTGGTGCATGTCTCTGAACAGGTGGGTAAGCATTCTTTACAATGTGGTTTTGATGCTGTATAGGCCTCGTCTAGGGTGGCTGCCACTGGTTCAGTTCTTCGCAGGCACGCCTGGCTGAGGGATCAGAATTTATCTGACCATGTTAAGACAAGGATTTTGGATGCTCCTTTACAGTCTGATGTGTTGTTTGGTTCACCTGTGGAATCAGTCTTGAAGAAAATGGAAGACAAGGCTAAGTCTATGCAGGCTGTTAAAGATTTTTTGCAAGTTCAGCCTCCGAAGTTTAGTAGGAATTGGCCTGCTAAGGGGTGGACGTACCCTTCTTATGATTCTCAGTCTAGGGGTAGATCTAGACGTGGTAGGGGCAGAGCTCAGAGTTCCTTCAGACCTAGAACGGGGAGTTCACCTGCACAGTCTTCGGGTGAGGGCAGGGGCCAGTCCTTTCGTAAACAGGCCCAATGACCTACCTTTTCAGCTGCCAGATCCTTCTTGCCTGGCAGCACCTTTGGGAGGAAGGTTGGCACTCTTCAAGGAAAATTGGAGTTTGATTACTCAAGACAGATGGGTATTGGATATCATACACCAAGGTTACAAGTTTTATTTCCATACCTTGCCTCCTTTCAAAGGCATGCCAGACGTTCCTCCTCAGCAAAGACTAGAGGCTCACAAACAAATTTCTCTGCTACTTCAAATAGGGGCTATACAACCGGTCCCTCTACCAGAAGTGGGCCTAGGATTTTATTCTCGCCTGTTCCTAGTACCAAAGAAGGGGAACACGTGGAGACCAATTTTGGATTTATCTATCCTCAACACATATCTGGACATTCCCAAGTTCAAAATGTTGACGTTACAACAGCTTTTGCCTTTGCTGGGCAAAGATCACTGGATGGTGACTCTGGATCTCAAGGAGGCTTACCTTCATGTTCCTATCAGGCTCAGTTGCAGGAAGTATCTGCGTTTTCGGGATGGGACTTCTCATTATCAGTTCTCTGCATTGCCCTTTGGCTTATCTACTGCGCCCAGAGTGTTCACGAAAGTTCTGGCTCCAGTGATAGCTTTCTTCAGGCTAAGAGGAATACAGATCTATCCTTATTTGGACGATTGCCTGATTCTGGCCCAAGAAAAGGACGAACTTCTTCATCATTTACAGTATGTGATAGCAGTGCTAAGATGCCTGGGGTATTCTGTGAACGAAATAAAGTCCAGTCTAGTACCCTCTCAGGATATGTGCTTTCTGGGTGTGAGACTGAATACAGCATCCCAGATGGCCTTTTTGACCCCGGACAAACAAAAGAATCTTTCTCTTTACTTCCATCAATTGTCTCATCAGTCCAGGCTGACTGCAAGGACAGTCCTTCAAGCCTTGGGGTTCATGGCATCTTGTATTCTGGTGCTTCCCAATGCCAAACTGCATATGAGGAAGCTACAATGGTATCTCAAAAATGTATGGACACAGCACTGCCAAGATATGGACACTGTCATTCAGATAATACCTTGCATTCAAAAGGAATTTTTGTGGTGGGCTCAGGAATGTCACCTAAACAAGGGACTCTCTGTGACCCGGCCAGAGGCGAGTCAGATTCTAACGACAGATGCCTCAGACAAAGCTTGGGGAGCTCATCTAAATGGAAAGTGGGTACAAGACACGTGGCCTGCCAGACTTCAACATCTACATATCAACTTGAAGGAGATGTTAGCAGTCCAATTTGCATTAATAGCTTTCAAGGATTTACTTCTTCCAGGGCAGGTGTTGGTTCTAACAGACAACACAACTGTCATGTGGTACATCAACAAGCAAGGGGAACGATTCTTATCCTCTATGCAGACAAGCAATGATTTTGTGGGAGACTGCTCTCAGTTTACAGCTGAATCTTCAGGCAAGGTTTCTGCCGGGAGCACAGAACTCCTTAGCAGATGTGTTGAGCAGACAAATTATGGATCCCCACGAGTGGAAATTGGATCCTCATGTATTTCAGAAATTGACAGTGTTATGGGGAACTCCAGACATAGATCTGTTCGCTTCTCCACTAAACTACCAGCTGCCAAAGTTTTGCACAAAAAGGTTTCATCCCACAGCTTGGAAAGTGGAAGCTCTTTCATTCAATTGGAGCAATCTTCATGTGTATGCCTTTCCACCTCTGCCACTCCTCCCGAAGGTACTCCTGAAGGTCAGACAGGACAAGCCAAAGATGATTTTAATAGCTCCAGATTGGCCTCGACAGCACTGGTACCCATTACTGAGAAGTCTGGTACGGGAGCCTCCATGGCCTTTGCCTTCGATTCCACACCTGCTGTCTCAGGAGAACAGCCATTTACTCAATGTCAAACTGCACTCTCTACATCTAACAGCCTGGCATATTCTGTTTTAAACCCTGGAGGGTCTCAGCTTCCACAGCAAGTTTTGAATGTTATTTTGGAGGCCAGAAGGCCTAGTACAAGGAAAGTGTACGCAGATAAATGGAAGAGATTTTTATTTTGGAGTACAGCAAAGGAATTTGATGTTTCTAAGCCTAATTTAAGTGTGGCTCTTCAATATCTTACTGAGTTACTGGACAAAGGTTTGTCCTTCTCTTCTATTAAGGTTCATGCTGCAGCAATTTCTGCTCACTATGACTGTGACCCACCATTGTTTTCTCATCCTTTGTTTAAGCAATTCCTTAGAGGGGCAAAGAATATAAGACCCCCACGTAGAGCTCCTACTCCTGCTTGGGATCTCAATTTTGTGTTGGAGAAACTCACTCTACAACCTTTTGAGCCTGCAGCTACTGCCGAGTTGAAATATTTATCATGGAAGACTGCTTTTTTGTTGGCCATTACCTCTGCTAGAAGGGTTTCTGAATTACAGGCCCTTATGGCGGTTGAGCCTTTCTTGATTTTCCATAAGGATAGGGTATCTTTGCGTACTAATCCTTCCTTTATGCCTAAGGTGGTTTCTAGTGTGGCTTTAAACCAAACTATTCATTTGCCTACTTTTTATGCAAACCCCCAAAATAAAGGGGAAAAGTTTTTGCACACTTTGGATATACACAGGCAGTTGCGATATTATTTGAGCAGAACTAAAGGGTTCAGGCAGTCTCAGCAGTTATTTGTTTCTTTTGCTTTGGGTTCTCAGGGCAAGCCTGTGTCAAAACAAACTATTTCTAAGTGGATTGGGTTTTGTATTGCTTTCTGTTATTCCCATCATGGTAAGGAGATTCCAGCTGGGATTAGGCCTCATTCCACTAGGGCTACTGCCACTTCTACAGCTTGTTTAAGGGGGGTGGCAACTAAAGATATTTTGGAGGCAGCTACTTGGAGTTCAGTGCATACTTTCTCTAAGCATTACCACCTTCCACTTTACTATAAATCTAGGGCTGGTTTTGCCACTGCAATTTTACAGGGCATTTTGGCAGCTCCTAATGCTTTATAGTTTTGCCATCCTCCCTTACCTCTGCTTTGGGATTCTACCCAAGTGTAAGGACTGCAGCAATGTGAGATGAAGAACATAGTACAGTTTTGTACCTACCATAAATGTAGATGTTCGAAGATCCACATTGCTGCAGTCCAATTTACCCTCCCTCCTTCCCGTCTGTAGTTAGAGGCGGTTGTGTGGTTTGGGTTGTGAATATTGTGGATATTGTATATATTGTACATATGATTAGTGCAAGGGTGGTTGGTTGTTTTTTGCTGTCTTTTGGTTTTGACCTTTCTTTTTAGGGTCTTCTGACATCTGGGGCAAGAAAAGACTGAGGATATGACGTCGGTCATGCGCATTTGTACCCTGACGTCCTGATGTCAGTCTTAAGCGCCTTGACCGACGTCAGCCTAATGCTTTGATATTCGGGCCGACCGAGGACAGCGGACTACCCAAGTGTAAGGACTGCAGCAATGTGGATCTTCGAACATCTACATTTATGGTAGGTACAAAACTGTACTTTACCCCATTCCCTTTATCTCAGCCCCCTCCACCACCCAAGAGAGTCCCAGACGTTCCACCCAGTCAAAGGGACCAAGCAGCGTTAGAAGTCTCAAAGCTGCTGGAAAAAGGAGTCATCCAACCGATCCCCTCAGACCAGATCGGATCAGGAATTTACTCAAGGTTATTTTTGGTGCCCAAAAGAACAGGGGACTTGAGGCCCATCCTGGATCTCGGCCGTTTAAACCGCTTCGTCAGGAAGTCCAAGTTCCGAATGGTCACTCTTCAAACCATTTTTCCCTTGTTGGAAAAAGGAGTATGGATGTGCTCCATCGATCTCAAGGACGCCTATTATCACATCAATAAACAAGGCCTCCAGGAATCACTTACGCTTCCGGCTGGGAGCCAGTCATTTCCAATTTCGAGCCCTGCCCTTTGGTCTCACCACAGCCCCCAGGGTGTTTACCAAATGTCTGGCAGTGGTGACTGCTCACCTGAGACGTCTAGGATTCCAGGTGTTTCCTTACCTAGATGACTGGCTTCTTACCGCCCCCACCAGGCATCTACTTGTTCGAGCCATGGAGGCCACCATCAACTTGGGTCAACTCCTAGGGATTACTTTCAACTGGCAAAAATCTGTCTTGCTGCCATCACAACGTATTGCATTTATCGGCGCAGAGCTAGATTCCGTAGAAATGAGGGCTTTCCTTCCTACAGAAAGAATAAAAGTGCTACAGGCTCAAGTTTTGGCCTTATTACCTCTGAAAAAGGTCCAAGCCAGACTAGTTCTTCAGTTACTAGGTTCCATGGCGGCCACCATCCTACTAGTACCCCTGGCCAGGCTACATATGCGGGCACTACAGTGGCTTCTTTCGGTCCAGTGGTCCTTTCAAGAGCTCCCTCTGTCTCATCCGATTCTTATAACGGAACAATGCCGACAGGATCTGCGTTGGTGGCTTCATTCACCCAGTCTGAACAAAGAGAGATCCCTGAATCCTCCGCCCCCTACTGCCACAGTGACCACGGACGCCTCCCAGACAGGGTGGGGGGGCATTATCTGGGCAGAACGGTCCAAGGCATGTGGCAGGAACACGAGGTACACTTGCATTTAAATGTTCTGGAGATGAGAGCGGTGCTACTAGTGTTGCAAGCACTTCACAGCTCTCTTCCCAAGGGCACTATCTCAATTCTTTCTGACAACATGTCAGTCGTGTGTGGTACCTGAACAAACAGGGGGGAGCCAAGTCCTGTCCCCTTTGCAGAGAGACCATGAGAGTGTGGAATTGGGCGGTGTCTTCCCAACTTTTTCTAGTGGCAACGCACATTCCAGGGAAGTCCAATGTGATAGCAGACAGACTAAGCAGAGCTATTTTGATGCCTCACGAGTGGTCCCTGAACGATCGAGTTGCGGCTCAGATCTTCTCCAGGTGGGGTCTCCCTTGCTGCGACCTATTTGCCAGTCCCCTCAATGCCAAGTGCAGCATTTACTTCACTCTGATCTCCCCCTCAGGGGGAGTCACCCAGGGACGCTCTAGTCCACAATTGGCCCCCCGGTCTGCTCTATGCCTTCCCTCCGTTTCCTCTGCTGCCAAGAGTGATTCAGAAGGCAACTTCCTTAGGAAGCAAAATCATCTTGATCACACCACACTGGCCCCGTCAAGTTTGGTTCCCCTTTCTCCGGAGATATACTATGGACAGTCCTTGGATTCTGGACCCAGTTCCAGACCTATTGACTCATCTGTCAGGGCAGTTCCACCCATCCCTGCGAACCCTCAAGCTCACTGCCTGGCTTCTCCACTTCCGTCCTTAGTCAGACAGCTTTCCTTTACACCGGAAGTGGTACATATCCTATCTTCTTCCCACAAGCCTTCCACTAAGAAAATATACTCCAGTAAATGGAAAAGATTTGCTATCTAGGCCCAGTCACATAACCTAGATCCCTTCACAGCCCCTGTGATGGCAGTTTTAGAATTTTTGGCTACTCTTTTCAGACAAGGTTCCGCTGATTCCACTATTAAGGTTCAGCTGCCGGCAATTTTTAATTTTCACGTTTCATATCAACCTTCCCTCATGGGCCATAAACTGTGTAAAGCATTCCTAAAAGGAACCTGGTTACTTCGTCCCCCAGTTTCACAGCCAGTCTTGCCATGGGATTTAAACTAGGTGCTTAGAGCCATAACTTCTTCTCCCTTTGAGCCTGCAGCCACTTGTGAATTAAAATATTTGTCTTGGAAGACAGCCTTTCTGGTGGCCATTACTTCAGCCAGAAGGGTATCAGAACTTCAAGCCCCTTTCTGTTAAACCTCCTTATTTGATTTTTCATAAGGATAGAGTATCCTTGAGACTCAACCCTTCCTTTCTTCCTAAGGTTTCTTCTACCTTCTGTCTTCACCAATCCATTGAGTTACCGGTGTTTTTCCCAAGCTTTTCAAACAGGGCAGAATTCAAATTTCACCAATTGGATGTACATAGACAACTGAGGTTTTATTTGCACAGGACAAAACGAGAGGAAATCAGATCAGTTGTCTGTGTCCTTTTCAGAGAACAGGAATGGTAACCCTGTGACCAAAGGCACTATTGCAAGGTGGATTAAGGACTGTATCTCATTTATTTACACATCAGCGAGTAGAGATCTACCTTTCCCGGTTAAGGCGCATTCTACCAGGGCTATGGCTACCTCAGTGGCTTTTCATGCTAGGCTCTCTTTGGATGAAATCTGTGCGGCAGCCACCTGGTCTTCTCCACACACTTTTATTTCTCATTATAAGTTGGACGTGGCTTCTAGAGGCCGGGCTTCCTTTGGTTCCACGGTGCTCAGGAGTGTTTCCTCCCAGGATATAGGTGTTAGGGACGCTGTCCCTTCAGTAATGAATGTAGGCGAGATAGGACCACATTACATCATTTAGTTATGTAGTCACCGTAACGATAGATGTATGTGGTCCATCTCACCTACATTCTTACGTACCCTCCCACCTTCCCCCTTCCTGGTGAACTTGGAGGAAATTATATTCTTAGACCCTTCTGAGGATATTTTTTTTCCCCTCTTCTTGCTTTGTTGTTATGTGGGGTTATGCATATGTAATGATTATTTTGTGGCAAACAAGATCTGGGGGTTTGGGCGTGGTGCATCCTGGGATACAGGCTTAGCCCAGCCAATTAGAGACTTCAATTCTCTGCTCTGATCCAGTCAGTAATGAATGTAGGCGAGATGGACCACATACATCTATCGTTATGGTGAGTGCATAACTAAATGTTCTTATTAGGATGTAAAAACTGCAATATTTGAAGATGTACATAGCTTTGTGTGTTACGTTGTTTTTTTTTTTTGAGGGTGGGATTGGGGGTTGTTCTCTTTGAAGGCTTTCAAAAAACAGTTATGTAAGATGTGGCATAGGCTCAAATGGATATGACAAGAAACAACTATATAAAAGACCAACATGTCAAACAGTATATGCATGTAACATAAACGTTGGAACTAAACATTTTAAAAAAAGCAGTTGTACATAAAAGGTGGTAATAACTACATAAGAAAATTTATGCCTTCTGTAATGTCTTTCAGGTTGAATGGCCTTACAGATAAACATAAAAAAGAAAGAGAAGTGAACTATATTAAAAAAATCTAGAGTGCAAATAGCTATGCTACAGGAGACACACCTGGAAAGAACTCAACATGTGAATTTAATAGAGAAAGGTTTTCAGTGCGGTTATTCACTAGAATATCTTGGGCAAAGAAAGAGTGCCATACCTCTCAACTGGTACAGATTTTTGCAGAATGTCCAGATTTTTGCCTCGTATGTGTGCTCTGTTTTTCACAAAATTGTGGTTTTCTGTCAAATTAATGGAAAACTTTTAAAGACTGAAGTTAGAAAATGACAGACATTTGAGTTTCAGACTTCATACCCTTTAGAAAATTCATTCCAATACAAAGCCTGTTCTGTCAACTTTCTAAGTTTGTAAAAGCAATATTTAAAAAAATGTTCCTATGTTTGGACCATTGTCCTACTTTTATTTATGGCTTTGTCCAGATTTATTGCTCTCAGAGGTATGAGGAGTACTTGTATTGATTGTAAGAGGAGCCCCAGTAGTGATAGAAGAGGGGGACTAAAAAAACGATAATGGAAAATGTATAGTACTAAGGGGCTACTGGCAAGGGAGGAATATTACACTGGCATGCATTTATATTCCACCTAAAACTTGTATAATGGAGCTTAAGAAAATTCTGGGAGAAATAATCAGCTTTCAGCAAGGAGTATTACTTATAGGTGAAGACAGGAATTTGGTTTGCAACAGTGAAAATGTGTCTGGAGACCTAGAAGGGAAAATGTAACAAAGGAAGGTAGATTTTTGAAGAAATTTATGAAAATGTTTGGCATAGAAGATGTGCATTCAGTATTAGGAGTTTGGAGTGAATTTATGTAATATTCTCTAAGATACAAAAACTGGGCTAGGCTATATAGAATTTATATCTCACAGGAATATATGCATTTAATTGAAGGTCTTGAAACACACCCAGTAACTATTTCAGATCATGAGCCAATAGTAACTAAAATAAAAATGCAAACTAATTGAATAAAATTGAGACACTGGTGCTTTCCCACCTATCTGTTTTGGAATTAATTCAGCAGCTACTAGAGAAGATAGAAATTTCTTCTGAAATATAGCTAGGGAGTGGGATAAAATTAAAGTGGAGTTTATAACTGGAGTGGAAATAGAGGAAAAGGAGCTAAGGTTAAGAAGTAACAAGACTTATTTAGAGGGACTGACAAATGTTAAAGTACTGCAAAATAGGGGGAGTCTCAGAACAAGAAAAGGAGCAGTTGCAGAATGCTAAACGGAAAATAACGGATTACCTCGATAATATGCACAAGTTTAAAAAGATTGCTACTAAGCAACTGTTTTTTGATAGTAATTCTAGAGCACAAAAACTTTTAGCACAACTCAGGCAGCAGAAAGTGGAAAGGGCTGTGTCACCAAGATTAGTGAGCCTTTAACAAGAAAGATAAGAGATCCTGTAGAAGTTTTAGAAATATTTCGGAAATTTTATGAAAGCTTGTATAACTCAGAGAGATATGGAAATAAAAAAAGGTACAAATGGAAATGTTTATGGAAGAATTAAATATGCCAAGGTTAGAGGTAGATGAGGCTCTGTTACTAACAGGATAGGCAGAGATGAGATAAAAATGGCTACATATAACCCGTGTACAGGAAAGTCCCCAGGAAGAGATGGTATTCCTGTGGAAGTTTGGAAGCTTGGAGGGAAAAAAACAATAAAGATCTGGAAGGTTTTGTTTAACAGTATTTTAAGAGAAGTATTGGCATCCTGGAAGAAAGCAGTGATAACAATAATACCTGAAGAGGGTAAAGATCCATTGGATCCAGCTTCCTACAGGCCCATTTCAATAGTAAACCATGATTGTAACGTGTTCATGTCTGTAATAGCTAAAAGAATGGAAAAAGTGATACAAAAATTGATAGGTATGGATCATTGTGGTTTTGTGGAGGGGAGGCAAACATTTGACAGTATTAATAGAACATTGATAATCCAGACTGAAGCAAAATGTAAGAACATACCACTGTTATTGGTGGGTCTTGATGCAGAGAAAGCATTTGACAGAGTAGACTTGGGACATCATGAGCAGGGCAATGGAAGCATTTGCTTTCCTTGATACAATTATAAGGTTGCTTAGGAGTATGTACGAGGGATCAGAGGTGAAAATTAAAGTGGGTGGGGTCCTCTCTGCTAAGTTAGGCTTGAGTTAGAGGAACCAGGCAGGTTTGTCCACTTTTCCCCTTTGTTGTTTGCATTATATTTAGAACCACTGGCAAAGAAAATAAGGGACTCAGAAATTCAGGAATGTAATTGGTATGGTAGGCAGGAAAAGCTGATTGTATTTGCAGATATTTTATACATTACAGAACTAGAAAGGGACATTACAGTGTTGTAGAATATTTTAAGACAGTTTCAGATCTTCTCGGGATACAAAGTTTTAATGAAGCTTAAAAAAGGTAATAGTGGCAAATTGTGTACCCACACATGAATTGGTGCAGCAATATCCATATTTATGGGGATATGATAAAATGAAATATTTAGGAGTATGGATTAGAATGACTTTGTTGTGGCAGCTAAGGATGTGTGGGAAGAAACTAAACAGAAGGTAATACTGAAATTGAGAAACTGGAAGCTTTGTTATATGGATACTAAAATACAGGCAATTAAAATGTTTTTACTCCCTTCAGTCTTATACGCAGGTCAGGTGTATTTTTATCAACCAGAGGAGAAGCTGTGGAGTTGAAGGATTTTTATCTGGGAAGAGAAGAGAGCATGGGTCAAGTGGGGTAAGCTGATTCTTCCAATAGAACCAGGCAGACTAGAATTACCCAATGTGAAGGGGTATTTTATAGCAACACAGTTATGGCTCTTTACATAACACAAGCAGAAAACTGGAATTCAAAGTGGAAAGGAATGATGATATGGGGGAGGAGCACAAGAAATATGGGGAGGTTGGGATTTTGGATGCAGAAACTTAAGGAGAACAAAAATCATAGAGTATTATATTCATAGAATAGCAGGGAATATTCTAAGAACGAAACCGGCATGAGAATGGAGAAGAGATTCTGCCGATGGGGGGTGATTGTGGTTAGGGATACAGATAATAGGCAAGAGGGGGCTGAAATTTGTTTGAGAAAACTGGCAAAGGACTCAAGTTATTGGGAGCAAATAACTAGAATGGGAAAGGTAATAAAATAGGAAGAGGCCAAGAATTTATTTGGACTGTAGGTTAGAGATTGCCTTCCCTACCAAGGATTGATATCAGAGAATAGACAAACAGAAAGAAATGGGGGATCTTAAGTGAAAGACCAGCATGTAGAATTTTTAATAGAGTCTAGAATAGAAACTGGCGTTAAAGGAGTAATTAGTAGAGCATATAAAGTATTGCATTATAACTATAAGAATCGGTCAGAGGAGCTTAGAAAGGATTGAGAAGAGAGATTGGATAAGCAATTCACAAAGAGACAATTCAGACCCCAAACTGTGGGTAGTAAAGCCAAAGGAGGTGGAGTTTCAATATATATTAACGACATACATACCTCCAGGCTAGTCATACAGTATGACGCACAGGAGAGACTCCAGGTGCAGTTAACCATTGATAAGACCCCTATACAAATCATAGCTAGCTACTGGCCACCACATCGGACTCAAAATGCCCCATCTGCCTATCTGGACCTCTTCAAATCTATCAAGATTCAACCCTTTACCCTGATCCTGGGTGACTTTAACTACCCAAACATAGACTGGAAGAACTACTCGTGCCAGAACACAAAAGCCCAGAGATTCCTTAATTTTGTCAATACAGATGATGTGGTACATCTAGTTGATACCCCACAAAAGGTGATAATATCTTGGACTTGGTATTAACCAACATGAGTAACCACTGCAGCATCCCTGCAGTATCATCCTCCCTGGTAAGATCCGACCATAAAGTGGTCACTTTAGAAGTCACCATCTCCCCCGATCCCCCTCTAGCTAGGGTCAAACAGAAAAAAAAAAAAACTTCTCCAAAGCTAATTACAGCCTCCTGAGGGATGATGTCAACAGATTCACAGCCCCCTCCCTCTCTCTAGGAACTGGCACCAATAACCAAAACTTATACCAAAGCACGATACGAACATTTGTATAGATGCATGGAATCAGGATAACCTGACAGGACTAAATCATCCTCCGCAAGGAAGAGCAAACCTGTCTGGTGGACATCTGCAATAAATAAACTCTATAACAAAAGGAAAAAAAATGCTGTCCGGGACCAGCAGGTGCCCAATCGAAAGCAGTCTCTGCTTAGCCTGAATAAGCAAGTAAGAGTGCTAATGAAATCCTCCAAACTTTGTCTGTAGTAGATGTGGCCAGTGTGGACTCCGTCATAAGGCCTTCTACACATATGTCTGCAGTCTCAAAGAAAGCACCCAGATCTGTTCAGAACTGGTGGTCAAAGACGCCGCATATACAAATGCCGTAGATATAGCAAGTTTGTTGGCTGACAGATTCAACAAAAATTTCAACCTTCTGCCCCCCCCCCCCCCATCAGTAAATCAGGACATTCCCAGTACCTGCCCCCCTTCCCCTTATATCTAGGGATCAGGTTATCACTGCTCTCTCAAAGGCAAAACGTACAGCCTCCACAGGCCCCTGATAACATCCCAGGTTGCATGCTCCATGAACTCAGGCAGGAACTTGAAGCACCATTAGTTGCCCTATTCAACCAAAGCCTGAGTACTTGCTTTGTCCCAGCTGAGTGGAGGACAGCCACTGTCATCCCTTTACACAAAGGTGGAGCATACACCAGTCTGGAAAATCATAGACCCATCAGCCTAAATAGCCTCATCTGCAAGGCCATGAAATGGATTATCACAGACCTCATTAACAAGGACATTGGCGACCTCCAAACACTTAATCCCACACAGTTTGGCTTCGTCGAGGGGAGGTCATATCTGTTAAATTTGGTCAACTTTTTTGAGACAGTCACAAAAGCCATGGACGAGGGGAAGACTGTGCACACTGCCTACCTTGACCTGCCCAAAGACTTCAACAGTATTCCCCACTCGGGCATAATAGTTAAACTCTATCAACTTGGCATCAATCTGTATGTTACCAGGTGACTAGCTAACTTGGCTCAGTGGTAGAACCTCACCTAGTCAAAATAGGGGAAGCCACCTCAAGCAGTAGACCCCATATCGAGCGGAGTACCCCAGGATTCTGTCTTGGGGCGTCTGTTATTTGGGATATACTTTTCTGAGGTGGAGGCCAAAACCTGTGACCTATGGCTGACCAAGTTTGCAAGCTGGGCGCTGTCAATTCCCCTAGTGACGTGGACATCCTCCAAGAGGGTCTCACCCAAACAAATGATTGGTGCCAGAAACATGGCCTCAAGTTGAATACCAAAAAATGCATCACTGTCCCCACAAATTATCACATTAACACCATCCTAAGCACGCAATCAGTCGTGAGGGATTTGTGCAGCAAGATTGATGGCAACCTGACTTTTGACCAACATATTGCTTCCATTGTTTGGAAAGCTTTCTACATGGCCCACCTCATAACTAAGGGTATCGCATCTAGGGGCAAGGAGGTCATAACATCCCTGTATTCTTCCCTTATGAGGCCCATTATTGAGTACAATGCCCCATTCAGCATGTACCTCGCAAAGCACATGCAACAGCTGAAGACATCAGAGAGGTTCCTCATCTGGAGAATCCAGGGCCTCAAAAATCTACCATAGACAGAGGGGGTAAAAGCCCTATCCCTCTTCTCAGTTTCATACAGATTCCTCAGAGGTGACCGCTGTCTGGCATACAAGGCTATGTCGGACCCCGCCTTGATGGAACTGCTGCATATCCACAAGTCAAGCTCCACTTGAGTAACCCGCACCTGCAAACTCAACCTGGTGTGTGGCATCAGTAGGATTTGTTGGCGGGACAGATTTGTGTCAGAGACCCCCCCCTCCCAATCTGTGGAATAGACCCCCCTCCCCCATCTGTGGAATAAACTCCCTCTCCATGTCAAGCAGAGTACCTCTTTACCCCTTTTTAAGCACAACCTGGATAACTGGATGGGAAATAAAAAATACATCCCTGGGATTCCACCCGTGTCCCTGCTGGACAGGGGGCATTGGGTGCTGATTTGTCTAAACATGGGCTAAACTTTTGGCTTTTCTTATAAGGGCCTCAAAGCCAATAGCCTAGTTACTTCCTATGATCCTATGACAATGGGGGATGTATGTGTATCTCCCAAATATGCAACGTAGCGTAGAAGTTGTAGGGTCTTTGCCTGGAAGTGTTTACATAGGTATTTTTATACCGCAAGTAGACTCCAAAGAATTTTTCCTCAGGTGGATAACAAATGGAGGTGTGACTGTCAGAAAAGAGGTGGCTGGGAGCATATTTTTTGGGAGTGTAGTGAGTTGGCAGGCTCTAGGCATTCCCTGTGGACTGCTCTGTCGGAGATGCTGGGTGAATGGATTGGATTGACTGGGGAGATTTTTTGAGCTATGATACAGAGCCGGAATTGCCTAGACATAGTAAAGCCTTGCTGGGTCTAATTTTGGTGGCTGCCAAAAAAGCAAATACTAAAAAATGGAAATCAAAGTCTAGACCAACTTTATTAGAAGTAGTGAATATAGTAACAGAGATAAAACAGCTGGAATTGGGATCTTTAGAAAAGGGAAGGAACAAACTACATAGGAAAATATGGGAATTGTGGGAACAATATATGCAGAAAAGGGACAAGGTTCAACGGGCAAGATTTGGATGAGCCATATGATGCTTAACTGACAGTGACTGGAAAGATTGTAAGTGATGTTTAATGTTTGGAACTACAGTTGTTTCAATGGTGTCTGTGATGTATAATGTTTGCAACTAAAGTGCTGTCATTGTTTGTTTTTCAGTTATATAAATTTAAGATTGCCTATGTCGTACGTGATAATAAAGATGTTTATTGGGGAGAAAAAGGATGGGAAAGTTATAAGTATGGGGAAAAGTGTGTTTCTGCAACTTTGATCTTCAGAATTTGAATTGGTAGGCTTATATGTTACGTTTATGCTGACTAATTGTGAAAGTATGAGGAATGTTTTGCCTGTGGTTTCTTCTTGTGAGGAAAAATCTCCTTTAAATTAGTTTTTCCATTTTACATGTCACAGCTTGGTGTTTACAGTGTGGTACTGTTTTTAGCAGGTTGTCTGGCTGTGTCAGAACCTTCCAGATGATGTGATAAATGAGATTTTAAATTCTTGTTTGGATAGGGATTTAGTTTTTTGTTCTACTTCTGCGGAGGTTAAGAAAGTGTTAAGTTGATAAAGGGAAATCTCTCAAGATTTTTCATCCTTCCTTTCCCAAATTTTCTAAGGGATTCTGTAACCCTTCATTTTTCATCAGGAAACAAAATACAGTCTAAAATGCGGGTTAACAAACATTTAAAAGGAATGGGGAGGTTCCTAAAAGGATTCAGGAACACTCCCAAAAATCACAGACAGTCCAACAAGTGCTACTCAGTGCCAGAAGTCTAAACCTCAAAATGCATGCACTCGAGGCACTCCTTAGCATGGAGAAAATCGATATCTGTGCAGTAACAGAAACCTGGTTCAAGGCTCCAGAGAGCACCCTAGCACTACCAGCATACAACTCATACTATACCTTTCGGCCTTTGAACCCGGACCGAAATACAAAAGGAAGGGGGTGTATCCATTTTCATCAAGGGTACCCACACCTCCAGGTTAGTAGCACAGCACATGGCCTCGGCGACCATCCATGTGCAACTAACAGTGGGCAAAGCTGCTTTTCAGATCATAGCTTGCTACAGATCACCTACCTTGTCTCAGGACCCCCACTCAGCATTCCTGAGAACATTGGAAAATATAAAGGTCCTACCAAGCACCATGATATTGGGAGATTTCAACTACTCAAACATTGACTGGGATAACGAAGTACAAACTCCTTTGCCCAACGCTTCCTAGACTTTATAAATTCAAATGCCCTGGAACAGCTGGTCACCACGCCCACAAGAGGTGATAACATATTGGACCTGATCATCACCAACATGGGGGATCAGTGCTCCACACGAGGTAAACCCCTCGCTGGTAAGATCAGATCATAAACTAATCACACTGGACATCCACATCCCGTCCCCACCCCCGGTCAAGGAAACCACTGTGAAAAACTTTTCAAAAGCCAACTTCTCACTTCTCAAGATCGAGGTGGAAAGTTTCCAAGCCCCCTTGCTAAAGAATAATGCTCCCCAAACGGCAGAATCCTTTACAAATGCATTCTATGAGCACCTACAGGAATGCATGGATCGAGCCATCCCAAGTAAAACCAAGACTCACTCCTCCAAAAAAAGGAAACCAGTCTGGTGGTCCCCAGCCATAAATAAACTATACAACAGAAGGAGGAAACTATTACATGATGGAGCAAAATCCCAAAAAGGAAAGGCATCACTGATCAATATCAGCAAGAAACTACGATCCCTCATAAAATCATCCAAGGCCAGTTTTGAAAGAAAAATTGCCAAAGACTCTAAAGGTAATCACAAAGCCTTCTTTAGCTATGTCAAGAATCTAGGTGGAAACTCTCAGATATGCTCTGAGCTAGTGCAAAATGGCAAAACATACACTGAACCAACTGACATTGCCAACATCCTGGCTGACAGGTTCAGTGCAAACTTTACCCCCCCCCCCCCAAAAGGGCTGTGTCCATCCCAGAAGAATGCAGAGCCCCAGACATCACAGACAAGCAGGTAAAAACAGCCCTCTCCAAAGCTAAAAACACAGCATCAGTGGGACCGGATGTTATCCCAAGCTGCGTCTTACATGAGCTCCAAAATGAACTAAACCCTCACCTAAATTCACTGTTCAAACTCAGCCTTACCACAGGCTATGTACCCACAGAATGGCATACAGCTACAGTCATCCTGCTCCACAAAGGTGGTGCCACAACAGAACCTGGGAACTATCACCCTATAAGTCTGACTAGCCTGGTCTGCAAGGCTATGGAGTAAATCATCATGGATCTCATAAACAGAGACATTGGAAACCTCCAGACACTGGACCCCACCCAATTTGGCTTTGTTAAAGGCAGATCATGCCTCCTAATCCTAGTTGACTTCTTTGAAACAGTTACCAAGGCCATAGATGAAGGAAAGGTAGTCCACACAGCCTACCTGGACCTCACTAAGGCCTTCGGCACCATTCCCCACTCTGGAATCATAGATAAACTCACCAGCTTGAAGATTAACCTCTATGTCACGAGATGAGTTGCCAACTGGCTCATGGATAGAACACACATGGTCAGAGTTGCGGGTGCCATGTCCGACTCTAAACCAGTCACAAGTGGCGTCCCACAGGGCTCTGTCCTGGGACCCCTCCTGTTCGGTATATACTTCTCTGAGGTACAGGCAAGCATGGGAGGACTATGGCTAACCAAGTTAGCACATGACTGCAAACTGGGGGCCATAATAGACTCTCCGGCTGACACAGACATCCTCCAGAAGGGTCTCACAGAGAGAGATACCTGGTGTCAGAACCATGGCCTCAAGCTAAATGCTAAAAATTGCATAGTCATCCCCTTTGGGAGAAACAAAGCGCCCACGAATAATCACATAGGTGGTAATCCACGAAGTACGGAAGATGTAATTATGGACCTGGGGACCCAGGTAGATAGCAACCTCTCCTTTGATAACCACATTGCCAAAGTGGTTAGAAATTCCTTCTATGTAACCCACCTAATCACGAAAGGGTTCACATCTAGATCAAGAGAGGTCATTGTGCCCCTCTACTCATCACTCATTAGGCCCATAATAGAGTACAATGCCCCATTTGGAATGTACCTTACTCGAAACCTGCAACAGCTGGAAAGGCCACAGAAGTACCTCACCAGGAGGATCATGGGCCTCAAACAGATGCCCTATGCAGCTCGACTAAAGAAACTCCAGCTCTACTCAGTTGCTTACCGCCTACTCAGAGGTGATCTCTGCTTGATGTATAAGGCCATGTCCAACCCGGAATTAATGGACATGCTCCACCTCAAGAAAACCAAATCTCTGAGAGTCACACACTCCAGAGAATTAAACCTCAATGCAACAATAAACAGGACATGCTGGAGGGATAGATTCCTGTCCCAGAGACTTCCCTCGCTCTGGAATAGAATCCCAGTTTTGTTAGGCAGAGCACCTCACTAACAATCTTCAAGAGAAATCTTGACGAGTGGATGGGAAATCGTGAATTCACCCCGGGGATCACCTCAATGGCCCTGCTAGACAGAGGCCCAGGAAACTAATTTAAAAGGGAGGCGAAGGCCAACACATTCTGGCTAGGCTTATAAATGCCCTCAGCATATGTAGCTTATCTTATTGTGTTATGTCCATAAATAACAATGTCCATTACCTTACCTTTTAATAAAATCAATAAACCAACATAAAAAACTGTAAAACCTCTTCACAAAGCACAGAGCCGATCATTAATAAAGAATGAAAGCACTTGTTCATTTTTAAATGTAGAACTTCATTAGAGTCATACTATTAAAAACGGCAGTCATTTTAAAACACAAACCAACCGATCACAATGCTAATAACAAGTACAAAGTTGTAATTAGAGACAAGACATCCCGTCTATCTTAATCTGGCAGTAAATGTTAAAATATAACTAGTTCATAAATACTTGCTTGTAAAGTAACAATTTAAAGATTATATACATATTTTGAACAGAATACTGAAACATTGTAATAAAATTTGTCAGCTCTTAGATACAATAAAACCCTATCATTTAAACCAGGGGCTTGTGTTGCATTAAGTTAAACTCGCCTGGTTTGCAGAAAGGCTGACCAGTTGCCTCCTTGTGGGTTATGATATACTTTCTGCAAAACGCAAAAAATAAATGTGTTAAATTTGCTACATTGTTTATAGGATAATTATCCTGCTATATCTTGGAATTTAAACTTTTTTCCGTTTTTACAACATAAAAAGTCGGACAGGATAAGCATGTGGCCAGGTGAACTACACCATGCTTCTGACAATCAAAGGACCTTTCTATTCTAATCACCCTAGGTAGTTATAAACCACTGTGTTAGGTGTCTTATTGATAAATCGGCACTGCTTACAAGATGCGTACTTTTCATACTGTTAACAGGGGCTCTTACATGGGTAGGTTCATGCTTATAAATATCCAAAATATGTTAACTGTTCCTACCCTTTTAAAAACCAATGTTTGGATGATCCCCTCTTTTTTAGTTAATCCAAGCACCCCAAAAACATGGGTCCAGTTATCAAACATTGCTCTTATAGTCCTATAACTGTGGTGATGGGTTATCACCACAGTTTTGGAAAACGTTATATCAGACTACTTGTTCTTACTAGGGAGTTCAGAACCGCTTAAAAATGGTCCAAATTGGGTATATCTGTGTACCTGTTTATATGAAATCAGTTTGTCTATCATTATTGCATCATATTCCCTTTCAAGAAACATTTGTTTCAGTTGCATCAATTCTTTATTAAAAACACTGTCTTTTGTAATGAGCCTAGTTAGACGAATCATTTAACCTTTAACCAGGTACTTAATTTGCCAGTATGGGTGGGAGCTGTTAAAATGCAAGTAGTAATTAGAATATGTGGGCTTCCTATAAATTGTTGATTCATACATCTGTCATATTTGTAAACTTTAACATCTAAACAATTACAACTGTCAACCACATTCTGATGAGTAAAACATAAAAACATAGTTGTGGAATTTGTATATTCAGTAAATTAATTTTGTAAGGATTACCTTTCCACAAAAATAAGATGATATCCAGGTATCTGCAGTATTTCATGATACTGTCTTTAAACAGTGGGGGGAAAGAACTCCAACTCCAGATTCTGGTTCAGTTCCAAGGAACTCCTGATTCTTCTAGTAAACTCCTGTGCTTTTTAACTCCTGTGTTTTTCTCTGTCCCTCAAGCATTTTCCTTTTGAATGGTGGAGAAGGTTTCACTGGTGAAGTCTCTGTGTGCTTCACTATCAGAAGAATGAGATGCAGAGACCCATTCACTTTTCTTTTGAATTCCCTCCTAAGCCTGTTCTACATCAAAAATTACTTTGATCCTGCAGAAAAAAAAATTCCTAAGACATCTGGATATAATAACTTGAATCTCACACCTTTCTGTCAACATTTCTTGATTGGTGTAATAAATTTTTTTTCTCATCTGCCTGGTGTATGGTGAACTGTCATTTTCTACAAACGCACTACTGTCTGGAACTTTTAATACGTTGCTCTTTTTCCTGCAGTTTTGTCAGGATCAGTTGTCTTTTGGTAGGTTTGCAACTTTACTAATACAAGTCTTGGCTGCTTTCTTATGGCGAGATTTGGAACATACAATTCAGTTCCTGCTGTGAAATACCAGTCCAGTTGCTTATTTGTGCCTTCATAAAATTAATAGTCTTTTCCTTTTAGTTTTTCTGGTACAGCAGAAAATCTGACATTTTCCCTACATGCTCTGTCCTCTAATTCTACCATTTTTTGAAACATCTCTTCTTGAACAGTTTCCTAGTCATCCAGCTTTTTCTGCATTTCATCTCTGATGTTTGCAATTTTGTCAGCTCATCTGAATATCTGTTTGAAGCTTCTTCCATTTTTTTTTAGACTTTTGTTGTTTGAGTTGACATGCATCTTCAGTGACTTGTTTATTTTAATCACCTCTGAACATTTTTGACTCTCTTCCTGTAGAATATTGGAAGTCGTGTGTTGCACCAAAGCTGGAGCTTACACTGTTTTTGGCTGAACAGATGCAGGATTTTTTTAATGTTTTGTTTTCTTACCTTTTCTAGTTGATTTTCTTTCAGGCGCTCTCAGTTTCTGCTTTGGTGGCATCCAGTCATTGTACGTACTAGCTAGTAACTGAATTTACTAAAAATGACAGAGTTCCTAGGACTCGTCTTTCATTTTCCTCACTAGGAAAGCCGAAAATAAGCTATTAATCAGTGTGAGGACATCTTGGAAAGTGAGGACAATAATGTTCTTGGCCCAGTCCTAATGTTGTTGTTTGTCTTTCGGCTTTTCCTGGTTAGGGGTCGCCACAGCGGAACTCTGGTTCGCTAATGATTGGCAGTAGATTTTCACGAACGCCGAGGTGCCAGCTCAACGTTCAACCTTCAACGAAGGCAAGCCCATTTATGCATGTCTTTCGAACGCCCACCCAACTGTGGGGAGGACATGCAGACTCCACACAGAAGGCACTCCAGCCAAGAATCAAACAGGAGAACCTCTTTCTGTGAGGCAACAACGCTACCACTGCACCACCGCGGATGTCTTGGCACAGTCCTAATATAGCCACTATATGTACTATCCTTCTAGTTCTGCATTTCTTGTTAAAGCTAACCATTATTTCATAATCTTCTCTTAGTATTTCTAAAACCCCTGCAATCAGTAATTCTCAAGGATTTCAGATGGATAGACCTACTCAAACTCTCTGACGAGCTATCTAGATTAACTATCACCAGACTTGACACCAACACATCTGCTATTTATACAAAATGAGTTCTGTTCCCACATAGGGGAAGTGCCTACTACTATCAAATGTAATGGGAACTTTAAGAGCAAGTAATATATATGGTCTAGGTCTTAAACTGTATAACAAGGTAAAAATATGCATCTGTCATACAACAGAGATCTAAATCTTCTCATACTAACTGTTGCATCAAGAATGTCAATAAGGAACATAAAGTTTATAAGGGCTAATAAGGCAAGCCCTGAACTTAAATTAGCTTCTGAAGTCAAGGATAATTAAAGTCCTATTTCAGTTCCATTGGGAAACTAAGAAATAACACTTAGCAGTGTTCTGATTGTATCCAAACTGGCACCACCCACTCAGACCTAGTAAACGAGCTTGCAAACAAATTTGGTGCAGACTTTATCTCCTGAAGCAACTAAGTTCAACAAATTCATAAATCCTTTACATCTCCTAATATCACAAAGGAGCAGTGTTCTGAAGTTGCTGTCTAAGACAAAAAAGTGCTACTGTCATGGAGCCTTATAATTTATCTGGATGCCTATACATAGTTCTAAACATGCCTTTGTGAAACCCTTCCATAAATTGTTTATTCTGAGCTTAGCTGCAAGATTTGTCCCCCAAGTATGGCAAATTGTTTGCAAAGCAATGGGGCACATCTTATCTAATGTCTTAAATTGTAATATCAAAAACCTTATCAGGCTAGACTCTCATCAATTTGGATTTAGCAAGGGGAGTTTCTCTTACTAACTTAGTTAACTTTTAGAAGGTTACAAAATCTGTAGACTGTAGTTATTCTGTTCACACAACGTATTTGGAGCTGGCCAGTGCATTCATCACCATCATATTCCATGCTGATATTGTTAATAGGCTGAGTAAAAAAAATAAATTCTTAAGTGGTGAGATGGGTAACAAAGTTACTGAAAGATAAAGCCCAAATAGTAAAGGTAATGGGTGCCTCTAAAAAGGTAACAAGTAGTGCGCACCAGGGCCCAGTACTGAGACCCCTCCTCCTTTTGGGCATGCACTTTTCATAGGTACATAGGTATTTACTAAACTATTGATATGTGAAGATTTTTTGAAGTATAGATGTGTGTTCTCAAGAAATTTATAGCCTTTGTATTATAAGTCCAAATAACCCGGAGATCTTCTGTTTTGATTATGAATAGTTCAGAGAACAGACATTTGCATGGTAACCCTATCAGTAAGGGGCAGATGTGCTAAACCAGGGTGAAATTGTGGTTTCCCATTCATTTATCAGGATTATGCTTGAATAGAGTAAAGGATATACTTTGCTTTATGTGGAGTGGGAAACAATTCTAGAGGAGTGGTATTCTCTCTGATATATATACCTTCATCCAGTATGTTTTATTTGTGTTGCAGAATAGAGAAGGATCACTTGAACTCATGTTTATACCACCATTGGACTTCTGGATGTGCAGTAGTCCCAAAGGGGTGGGATTGGGTGAGGCTCTGTATGCAAGACAGAAAGCATCCCTCAGTTATCTGTAAGCTACTGAGAAGGAATGACAGGTTTTCAGATGGTCAGTGTAGCTTTTTTGATTTAGGTCCTTGATTTTCTTAGAGAGATAAAATTGCAGTCATTCAAGATGCGTTAAGTGTTTGGACATGAACATACTAAAGGGAGCATTAAACTCTATGATTGGCCTAATAAGTGTGTAATGCACAGGAATGATCACATCCCTAAATCTGGACATCATACCCGTACTAATAAGCTGGAAGACTTTATTATAGTATTGTATGCATGGTCATTGAAGGACAGTTCATTGTCTGCATAGGTTCCCAGGACCATAACTGCTGGATCAGTTTACAATGGTGCATTGTCAATGCAGTAGTTACAGGGGATGTCAAGCTTGCTGAAGGATCCTATTCATTTTTGGCATTTAATTGAAGACCATTGTTTTGACACCAGCTATTTGTTTAGGAAAGTCCCTGTTGGAGAATATTAGTGTCTTATGAATAGTTTGTCATGCTACCTAGTTTATAGTCATCTTCAAGCTTGTTCAGCTGTAAACCTTTAACATTGTATTTGATGTCCAAGAGTTAAATGTCAAAGGGGAATGACCAGAGCATTGAACCCTAGGGTACACCTGTACTGATAGGCCTTTTGGAGAAGGTAGACCCTCCCACCCTAATTTCTTTGATACTGTCAGTAAACCATTTGCTGTGCAACGCGTTACATAGGGCTTTACATTTAGCTCTGTGAGTTTATGGATTATACCCGAGTGTGGGATGGTGTTGGACACTTTTGTAAGGTCTAGATATGTGAAGTATACCGATTTTTACCAGCCTGTATTGCTTCAGTAATCCTCTCAAAGATGTCAGCCAAGCTAAGTAAGCAGGCTGTGCCCCTGACAAAACCCAAACTGGTTAGGATGACGTGTTTATATATGGCCTGAGGCCTTTATTTTTTAATTTTACAGTGATGCATTTCATAACTTTACAGAAGAGGCTGTTTAGACTTAGGGACTGTAATTACCTGGGCCTGCTGATGCCCCATCTTTGTGCAGGGGTGACTGCTGCTATCCACCATTCTTCCAGCACAAAGCCTGTTTGGAAGCGGATATTGAATGGAACTCTGTAGGTGGTTTGACAGGTTCAGGCTGGCTAGTAGTCATCCTGCTAATATTATCTGGCCCCACAGATGCAGTTTTCTCGGCCTTGGACAGTGCTTTAAGGATTTCTTGGGGAGATGAGGGGGTGGGTACCAGTATGATCCTTTTTTATTTCCATGTTGCATTATTCATAACTTGAGGGATTACCCCACCTAGGCAACCCGAATGTGTGGCCAGTCTACTAAATACTTAAGCTACTGCTAGGTACAGCATGACGTTGCAAGCAGGATCCAGCTGACGTAGGCCATAAAGGTGACATCTGCATGTGCCATTCTCATAACTTTTCTGCCGCCAGTCCGAATGCCAGCTTCTACCGTTCGTCTGATCACCGAAGTTTGGTATACTTTCAGATAAGTGCTCCTTTGGGGAAAATTTTAATTTGTGCTTTTGCTACTGCTTGTTTATCTTGGGTTAATGTCGTCTAACAAGGGTAAGTGCCACTGCAGAAGACAGATTCCACACAGACTGTCGCGATCAGTGTCTTTTCTACTTGGGGTCTGCCCATGACTACAAGGCCTGTGCCATTTGTCAGGCGTTTGTTCCTTAGAAGCTCTGCAGTTGTCTTTTGGCCCTTAATATGTTCTCTTGGGAGTGAAATTAGAGCTAAATTTATACAGTAGTAAATTGAATAGGTCCTATGGGTCTGATTTATATATGATATTTTTGTTGTTAGCATATTGCAGTGCTGAGCATTATTTTGAAGTTTCTAAAATCATTAAAAAGGCTTTGTAGTTGTTTTTAGCCTCGGTGGCTCTTCAAATCAACGAAAGCAAGATACATGATAATAATTAGGGACTGGAGGGTTTTTTAAGTTTATCAGGAACATTTTTAGTAATTTGAGTGTTACATTTATTTTTTTGTACATAAAATGAGTTTTTTTATTATAGAGCTTGCTTATATTTGGGTTACACCATAAGGGTTTATTTTTAAATGTGGCATTGTGTCAATTTTCAGAACAGAAATCAGGACCCTTGGTTAACTAGTTATACCATAATTTTGTTGTACTCCTGGGCTGTGACGGAAATTTGCCCACAGAGCACTGCAAAGTGGGCATTATTGTCAAACCGCCCTCTGATACCCATTTGCTGTAGCAGAAACTACTGTAACCAAGTGGTGTACAGAAAAAGAGCTAAAATGAAATGCAAAAAAAATGTAGTATTGTCAGGTTTGGTAAAAAAAACACTCCCTCAGTGTACAGTATAGCCAGTATCTCACTCCATAATTATATTGTCAGGGATTTTGCAGTTTGAAGCCATAATTCCCTGTTCTTCAACTATCATGTCACAACAGCTGTCAGAAAATCCTATTTAGCCCAACTGATGGAACTCTCTTGAATTGGATGTGATGCCTTTTATATGTTATCCGTATATATGCAGCCCTAATTAGACTTTGTGTTGAGCACAGTGCCCCTTTCGAGATGTACTTTTCTAGACATATTAACATACACAACATCCCAGAGGCTCTTATCAAGAAGATTTTTGGCCTAACGTTCCTGAGCAACTGGGAAGGGTTTGCGGCGCTATCCTTTTACTCTTTCTTAGTCTCTTGTAGCGTCGTCTGTGCCTTGTGTTCCTCACCATTAAGGGAGCTTGTACTCTTTGAACTCCTGTATCTTTCCAAGTTAGACGGATCCAGTAATACCAGTACTAGAAACTTCACGCTCTACCAGTCATAAATTAAACATCCTGGGGAGACAAATTGATTACACTAATTCCTACTCTGCCTCCAGAACACACCATTCTCTGTAAATTAAACAAAGTGCCACCTTAAAATTGTTCCTGCTAAACGTGGGTCATTGGATGAGTAGCCATAAATTTTCTGTTTATTTGCTTCCTTCATCTTGAGAAGGGTGTGTAGGTACGGCATGAGGGTGGGTATTGGAATAGTGTAAAATGGCCTTTGCAACTCAGTTGTCTTGTATTTCTTATGATCCTGCTGTACTTCCGTAAAACATGGGGCTACTTTTTATAATGTTACAGGAAAGTAAAACTGTTATATTTCGTAGAACTGTATTACAGTTTATCACAGCATTTCCAAGTACGGCCTGTCTTAAAAAAAAAAAAAAACAAAGTCCCAGGCTGTAGGCCTCAAGTAAGCCCCAGTCACAGCTTTAAACTCCAGGTGATTATCATTTTTACTTCCCAGATGTAGCTCCCACAAGGGTGCACATACTCCAGCCTTTAGGGGTCTTCCAGACAAGCTCCATCTCTTTTGCTGTGATCCCCCAGCTTAGGAAATAACTTCTGATTCTAGTACCCCAAGCCGTTTCCTTTTATAATGGCATAATTCCCAGTTTAGTGCCTTTCCTTGTTTAGATGACTTAATATATGTTTTCCCGAGTAATTGTGAGAGTATTTCTGCAATCTGTACTGCAGCACACTTAAAGGAACATTACACATTTTTTGTGCAGCATGTTTTCACTGCCTCCATCTCCCAGCACAAAACCAGAGGATCTGATGATGTCCACTTCGTTGCATCAGCCTGTGGGAATACGGTTCTGAAGCTCGGAACTGACCCGACTGCCTTCTTTCCCCTCAAGACTCCTGACTTCAGCTCCTCCTACCTACCCATAATGCCCCGCTCCCACCCAGTATCTCGCAGATCTCATTTGCCACACTTAGTGTTGGTGTTGTGTTCCAACTTGAGCTTCTCAATTGTTTTTTGGTGAGTTTTTTTCTTGTTGCCTTTCATACCTGTCTTCTTGACCCTTTCCATGTCCGTCCCTGTTTAGACTTGTGGAGTTTTATCTATTAGGCTGTTTTATATATTAAAAAAATCTACTTCCTTTTTTCTGATTCGTGGCTGATCAGAAGCCATTAGGCTTTAAAAAATGCACTTCCTGTGGACAGAAGATTCCCTTATCTGACTGCCCACAGGGAGTGCATGTACTATTTGGGGCCTCTCCACTTGGATGCCCCCTGTGACATTTGCAGGGCTATTCATCCCCGGGCTCTGGCAGATAGGAGAAGTAAACTCATTTTAAAAGGGTTGCTTTCTCCTACCACCATCTTAGGTATCCCTTACACATCAGGGGTTCAACCCCTATCAAAGAAGCCCAAAGATTCCCGAGAGTCCAGGAGGCCGTCTCCTTCTTGGTCTTCTTTGGAACCACCCAGAAAGAAATCTAGACTGTTGGAACAAACTCTTTCGTCTCCAAGCTCTATGACCCTGACCTCTCCTCCGCTCTGTTCTTTCTCAGTTGCTACTGGGCAGAGTGGCAACCCCTCACCATCTGCTCCAGCACTGTCGGTGCCAAGGTTGTCTTTGACGGTGCCTTCCAGGAGGTCTCTGTGCCATTCCCCATGGAGACCCCCCCCAAACTCTTTCCTCTACTTCATCTGTCTCCCCAAAGCTTGTCCTGTAAGGATGTTAGCAAGCTCATGAGACAGTTCCTCAAGACACAGAGCCCGATGGGGATGGTATCCACCCTGTCCTCTACCAGATCTGTGAGGCTGTCACTGTTCCAACCCGGTACCTCCTTCTTCGATTTGACACCTGGTTTTGGAGTTGTCATTCCACTGGGTGTCGGTGCCAGGGTGTCTGAGCCGGTAGAGATTTCTTCTTTGCCTCTTACATTCTACTTAGCTGCTTTGGTTCCGAGTGTGTCTCGGAGCCATAACGTCGAGGTCTGTTCCGGGGGGTTGACTTCGACTCTGAAGCTTTCTGAGCAATATCTTCCCCTTGGGGCCACAGCCTTTGACTGCTCGACTCCGACTGCCCCCCTCAAGACAGCTCTAAGTGGTTCTCAGTCCTTCTGAGTTCAAGATCTTGGAGAAGGGTCCTCTTCATTCCTAGGAGATCCTCTCCACTTAGCACAACAGAATTCCCCCTGCCCCACTCTGGAACTGTGCCCAAGACCTCTGAGCTATCACATGGACAGACTGTCCCAGAAAGCCTCTACACCCTTCCTTCAGTAGATCCCCAAGCTTCTTCCGACACCTTCCAGGAGCATCCCCTCCAAGGAGTTCCCTTGGAAGAGAGAGTGTAAAAGGAGGTATGTGGATTTCCGTACGGAATCCCTCACTACAGATACCACTTTCAAGGAAGGCGAAGAGTCTCACAAGTCATCAACCGAAGAGGTCTCCTTCATTCCTTGAAATCCTTCGCTACAAGGGTGGATGGTCCTCCCAAACCCTTTCTCTGGAGGCATCGGAATTGTGGGAGGTTTTCAGGGCCGGCCTGTCTACTACCTGGGTGTTGTCGTCATCCCCCCACCCCCCGGGCTGACCTCTTCATCCAGCTGGTGTCATCAAGGGCCTGGAAGGAACCGGATACAGTGGAACCGATTTCTAAACTCGCAAGTGCTCCAGCTGGCAGAGCTTTTTGGACTAGAGGAATCCTGCTAGATGCCTTGGTTGTGGTGGCAGCCACCAAGAAGGAGCTTCTCAGGGAAGCTCCTGTGTCCATCACCCCGAATAGAGAATCCCAGACTTTGGACAGATTTGGCCAATGAGTCTACACCTCATCCACCTTTGTGCTTCGGGGATTGAACTACTTATCCCATTTTATGTGGCTACAAAGGGACTTGGATAAGGAACTTTCTAGCTCGGTCCATGCCTGCCAAGGAAAGAGATTCTGTTTATTCTAGGCTAGCCACCGTACATTTCCTAGCCAGTGCATCCATGAGGCTTATCACTCACGTTGCAGAGAGTACCTCAAGGGCGGCCGGTCCTGTCATTGCATTACTGTGCCATGCCTGGATGAGGCTGTGTGATTTTGCAGAGCCTTTCAAATGGTCCTTTATTAACACCCCTTTTTGATGGCTCTACCTTGTTTGGGACCTTGGTATGTGACACTTTAACCCAGAGTAAGGAAGATGGTAAGCCCTGTCTGCCATCGGGATCAGTTTCTGTACTTTGCTACAGACTTTCTCCGGGAACCGGCGTGGAAGTAAGAAACCTTGGTTTTGGAAGTCACTGGGCTCTTTCCAGGACCGTCGGGGAGACTTTTTCCCCCCCACAAGGCAGAGGGGGATATGGACAAGAATGGTAGACACTGCCCATGCAGTCGAGGGGGTCCACAAAATCAAGGGTCACCAGAACCTGCTCCAGACATACCCTTCCAGCAATCCTGAATTATTGCCCGACTGCTCTCCCCTGGAAGCAGTCGGGTAATGTTTCTCCTTGCACCCAGAAGCCTGGGAGGCCATCACAAATTACAAATGGGTGCTAAGAATTGTGTCCAGAGAATACTCCATTTTCCCTTTCCCCACATTCCCAAACAAAATTTTCACCTCCCTGATGTTCCACCCAGTCAGAGGGAGGACACAGCCCAAGAAATAAAAAAGTTACTGCAAAAAAAGAGTCGTCCAAGAGGTTCTCCATGATCAAGTCGGATCGGGCGTTTACTACAGATCCTTTTTTGTACCCAAAAAGACGAGAGCCTGTGCCCATCTTGGATCTAACCTCCCTGAACAGGTCAATGAAACACACTAAGTTCAGCATGGTCACGATTCAGTCCATCTTACCACTCCTGAAGATGGGTGATTGGATGTGCTCTGTAGACCTCAAGGATGCATACTACCATATCAAAATGGACAGGTGCTCCAGGCCTTTTTACGTTTCAGGCTGGGAGCCAGTCACTACCAGTTTTGGGCAGTTCATTTGGTCAAACTACATCCCCCAGGATGTTCAAATGTCTAGCGGTAGTTGCAGCTCATCTCCAACTGCAAGGCTGTCCGATGTTTCCATATCTGGATGACTGGCTCTTGACTGCCTCAACCAGGCATGTACTCCTCTAGGCCAGGGATTACCTCCTCAACTTAGCCTCTACAATGGGAATAACTGTCATTTTGCAGAAATCAGACAATAGACTTCATAGGAGTATGTCTAGATACAAGGATGGCTTACATTTACCTTACATTGGACAGGGTGGTGAATCTAAAATCCCACGTCAGCCAGACCTTGACTGCTTCAAACCCCCGACCTCTCTAGTTCTCCGAGAATTAGGCTTCATGGCAGCAACCGTAATTCTTCCAATGGCAAGTTTCCACATGTGAATTTCTCAATGGATCTTGTTAGTACAGTGGTCTCTTCTCAGGAATCCTTTGAACCTTCCCATCAACCTATCTCGTGTGTGCAAAGACTGTCTTCTTTGGTGGTTCCACTCTCCGGAGATCACCCAAGGACGATGGTCCTTCCCTCCCCAGTTGCCACGTTTACAACTGACGCCTCCCAGTTTGGAGGGGGTGACATTGTCTGGGATGGACGGTCCAAGGGACGCGGATGCCCCAGGAGACCAAGTTGCATATCCGCGTTCTCGAGATGAGAGCTGCTGTTCTAGCATTGCAGGAACTAAACCGCTTTCTTCTTCAGGAGACTATTACAATCCAAACAGACAATGTCAGTGGTTTGGTACATCAACAAACAGGGAAGAACCAGGTGTTACCCCCCTATATTAAGAAGCAGTGAGAGTCTGGCAATGGGCGATTTCTTCCAACCTCTTTCTGATAGCAACACACAATCTGGGGGAATTCAACATTCTAGCTGACAGGCTCAGCAGAGTGTTACTGATGCTTCACAAGTGGTCCCTGAGTCAGTCCATGGCAGATGTGGTCTTTCAGAAGTGGGGTTATCCTTGCTGTACCTCTTAGCTTTGCCTCTCAACAACAAATGCAGCAAATATTTTCCTTGATCCTTCCTCAGGGACAGTCCCCCCCAGGGACACTCTGGTGCATGCTTGTCCCTCTTATCTACTCTCTGCCTTTTCCCCTTCCGTTGATTCCCAAGTTCCTTCAGAAAGCTCTCTGACTGTGAAGCAGTGTGATCCTCCTTGCTCTCTTTTCGACTCGACAAACCTGGTTCACCTTTGATTATCTCTGGTTTTCCCCCCAGTGAAGTTACATCCGAGTCCAGATTTACTTTCTCATCTGTCGGGACATCCACATCCCAGCATTCATGGCCTGAAATTCACCTCATGGTTTCTCCACTTATGAAGATGGCTAGATCTCCCAGGCTGTCTTCCCCAGTTTGAGAAATTTTGATTTCATCCCATAGAGCTTCCACTCAAAAAATTTTAAAAAGTAAATGGAAAGATTCTCTTTTGGTCTGACCAGATACAGATCCCTTTACAGCCCTGGTTTCAATAGCACTAGGCTTTCGGGGTTCCCTTTTCAAAGATGGCGCTAGATGTCCTATTCCTGTGTTGCAATATTCTTACTGTGACATTCTCCACCTCAGGTGACCCGAATGTCGGCTCCTATACAAACGCTTAAGCCTGGTTGCTGTTGGTGCATGGGACGTCACACACAGGACCATAAACCAGGGGACTTAAATGTGACATCTGGACACACAGACCTCAGAACTTTTCTGCTGCAGTTGAACATCAGATTGATCGCATCGCTCCTCTACTATAAAGACATCTAAAGCTAAGTACCTTGTTGGAAAATTCTTAATTTTATTATTGCTCGAGCTTGGTTAGCTGTTTTGTTCTTAGCTGCTGTCTGCTAAGAAGGGGAAATGCCAATGCAGATGTCAAATTCTGCATAAGGACACCCTTGGCTGCTATGTATTCTGTTTAGGCTAGGAGCACGACCATATGTCCTGTGCCATTTGCCAATCCTTTGTCCCAAAAACACTTAGAAGCCGTCTGGCTGCTCTTAATCTATACCTGGAAAACCAGAGACTTAAAAAGTTAGCACTTAGGATGGATCCTGAGTCGGCCACCCAGGTGGAGCCACCATGAAAAAAGGCCAAACTTTCACGGCTTACCACCACTTCCCCTCCGTCGTCTGGCACTCTGCTAGCTGCTGATTTAGGGATTGAGGGATGCCAGTTAGAGCAGTCTCCTTCTTCCGTCCCCTTTGAGGAAACCGCTTCTGAAGTACTGGCCACCACATCCGCGGAGGTTACTCAGACATCGGTTTCTCCGAAGCCGAAGGGGAACCAGGCTCCACTGGATACCCATTTGGGATGCAGGAATCCAAATCCTTTCCGTTGGCTTAGGCCTCTGTAAACAGGCCTTCTCCAGTGGCGGCTGGTGACTTCAAATTAAAGGGGCGCTGCAAGAGACAGCTGAATGGGTGGGGCAATGGGAAAGGGTGTGACCAACTAGAAAGGGGTGGAGCTATGCTCAAAACCACAACAACTGGAACTTTAATTAAATACGCTGCCCTGGGTGCCAAACCGTCATTACGAGAGTCCAATCAAGACATAATGAAGTATACAAGAAAAAAATATTTCAGTGCATTGGCTACGTGACAACTTAATATCTGGATGGAAACACAAAGGTTGTGAGGCATGAAAAAATAATTTGCTTTTTAAATACATTACTGGAATGCCAGTCAAAATCAAGTATAAAAAAACAAGCAGCACTCTGCTCAAACCACTTCTCCTTGTATTGCAGTTTTAATTATAATTTATATTTAGCTTTATAAAATTACCAAGTAACATGCTGAAAGTAGCAATCTCTGTGATACCCCCACTTGTAAAAATGTTTCTTATCCAAAAAAGACCTGCTGCCTGACAGCAACTATCAACGATCAAAGTAAAAAATGAACAGCGAACAAGAAACAAGCTTAAGATAAATTGCTTAAAGGATTACTGCACAAGTTATGGACCACACATGATAGATTGGCATTCTGTTTAGTTTACGGGTAAAGCCTGCAAAGATAACTGCAAGTCTCCAGCAAATGTAATGAGCTTCTGAAAATACTGTAATCCTGTCCTTTATTACAAATACTGTCATATGCATTTCAATACCTAAGGCTTATTCGTTATCTAGTTATGTAAATATTCTCTGCGTGGCAACAATGAAAAGGCTTTCAATGTTGGTAATTCTTTAGCAGTATGCTTATTAAAGCTTACTTGCATCTTGCAATCTCCGACAAGCTTACCTGATGGTCATTAAAGCATTGCTACTTTAATACAGAGCAACAGGGCACTGCAACAGCATGCATTTTCTGAATAATAAGAAGCATAAATCAACAGTATAAAAATATGACAGAAAAAACAGAACATTCTGCAAAATCAAGGACAGATGAAAAGCCACGGTCATACTTGTGGTCTACCTTGGATGGGGGAATACTCTGTACACTTACACTGCATAACTGCTCCTTGCCTTGCTTGGACACATCCAGAGCCACTACAATGGGGAGTGGAGTGCAACAAGTAGGTCACAGTTTGAAATGTCTCTGGCTGACGGTGATGGCTTGACACTCATACCTCTCAACCTCAGAGCAATAAATCTGGACAAAGCCATAGATAGAAGTGGGACACAGGCCCAAAAATAAAGACAATTTTTAAATATTGCTCTTATAAAGTTAGAAAGATAATAGAATAGTAGTAGGTCTTGCATTAGTATGAATTTTTGAAGGGTATGAAATCTGAAACCCAAATGTTTGCCATTATTTTCTAACTTCAGTCTTTAATGATTTGCTACTTTATGAAAAACAGACCAAATATGTTATGCAAAAATATAAAATTGCCACACAATACAGCTGGGAACCTGTCAAAGAAGGGACACCTTTTTAAAATTAGTACTGTTAACTTGAGCAGCTGACAAAATAAGAGCATCTAAATGCATTTCTGAAATAAAAGTAATCTATAATTCTGATCATTACAGTTATTTATAATTGTAAACCCTCCACGTTTTCTTCCAAAATTGCCATTTTGCAGAGGGATTATTAAGGGGAGAGCAACATTTTGAGCCAAAATTGGAGACAGTTGAGAGGTTTGGATATTCCTAATTCTATAAAGCAATTTATTTACACGTACCTCTCAACCTCTTAATTAAGGAAATCTGGGTATGGCCAAATATATTGGGGGAATATACAAACAGTACTAAAAGGACAGTTGATAGAATAACAGGTGTTGCTTTAGCATGCATTTTTCTGAAGGTTATGACGTCTGAAACTCAATGTCTGTCATTATTTAGTGACTTCATTCCTAAATGATTTGGCAGAAAACCACAAATTTTATGAGGAACAAACCAAAAATAAGAAGCAAAAATCTATTCTTTCTGCAAAAGTCTGGACAGTTGAGAGAGATAGTTCAGCCGGGGCTGTCTGAGTTTGCTGTCCCCCCCCCCCTCACAAAATCATGGTCGAATGGAGCTTCCCCCCCTGCAGGAATTCCAATGTCCCATTCCTTGGTTATTTCGCCCCATTTGCCATAAACATTATAATGTGCATACTGCTTTACTTCTGCGATGATATGGATTTAATTTGAAAGTTTTATTTTATGTTTTACAGCATAAACCCTAATAGATATCTGCTAAACAAAGCAATGCAGTCTCACAGTGAAAATAGACTTAGCATTAAAACTTCTCTGCCTTTGAAACTCACATTAATTGAAACAGCATTGAAACCCACACTCAAAGAAAATACATTTTGCCAGTGGGAGATAAAGATTAATTTTGGACTGTTTTCAAATCATAGGCCCCTTGAACATGAAACATACACATGCTCTTAGATACACCTTCCTGACTGTATTAAATTATATTCCTTGTACAATACAGTGCAGTTGAACATAATGGCTTTAATTGTATTGAAATCCCAGGTGTAGGTTAGACTGGAGCTGTCCTTGCATTTCTCTTCTTTTGGGTTGGGGTGTCCTCATTGTATAATTCTACCAAAAGGCCTATTCCACATAGGGTTATTGTTAATTTTAGAATCTCTAATGGGATCCAGGATCATATCTAACATGTCTGATTCATGTTCTCTGGTTAACAAATAATTTTCAAGATCATTCACAAAAATAAGGAAAAATATGAATGATCTTGAAAATGATTTTTTCAGGATCCCACTAGAGATTCTAAAATTAACAATTTCTAACTGTGCCCTGACAAGATTTTTATGTTTGTACCGGCAATGATTGCCTTGTTTTGGGAGATGTCATCCTTCTTCATGCTGGTATGACCATGGAGATGCTATAAATAAGTTCACAGATGTGGGTGTGTAGTTACTAAAAACTAAGATTTAAGGGAACCATGGAGATGCTATATATAAGTTCACGGATGTGGGTGTGTAGTTATTAGAGACTAAGATTTAATGGAAAGATGGTAAGAACAGTTATCTTCATCATAATAGTATGCATCCTTTACATATTTTTAAAAAATATTTTAAAGGGACAGTTTTGTAGACTTTCCAGACTTACGACAGATGATACAGAATTTGATAGATCAGGTTTGGCCATGTCTAATGACTTTGCACAGTGTGGTTACAAAGTTGTAGATACAGATAAAGCTTTATTAAATGTTAGGTCTTTGGGTCATAGTAGAGAGGGTCCATATTTTCAATTTTCTATGGATCACACAATGGTACATTCCATCTTTGAAATATCCTCACAATCAGTGATTCCAGTTGTTTTATCTTATGGTAGCAATCGTAAATCTATTAGTAGAATTTTGATACAGAATTGTATCACACTGTCTAGCTCCCTGGACATCAAGAATCTGGTAGGAACTACACCTAAGTCTGTTTATAAAACTAAAATGAATTTGAAATAATAGCTATATTATACATTTACATTTCTGTCTTCTCCCAGTACTGTAGGGCTGTCAGTTATCCTTGTTTGAATTGTAGTTATTGTCAGAATATTAGGTGCCATCTGTTTTCTGCCCCTGCATCAGTGTGATATTCCATCACTAACTCTGTCGAGCTAGGGGTTAATGCTCTCCTTAGAAGATTGATGTCCCCATGCCTGCTTCTTCATATGTAGTGCATGATTGCAATGCAATCCACAGGTACATCTCCTGCAATAAGCATATCAACTGCCTTCCCCCAGCATGACCAAGAGTGCAACATCTGTTCACCCCCATTTCTCACCAGCTGGTCCCTATAGCAATCAAGTAATTAAGGGGAACAGGGTCCACTATTCAGGGGCACAATTTTATTCCTTTACAGCCCAAAGATGGTTTTCATGGAAAACAAAACAACTGTCTCTCTTTAGATTTCAGAGTTTCCTGAAAAAAAAATGTATATAGTGCATAAAGCTTTCAAGATATGATTTGGTTTAAAATCATTTTTATTCAGGAAGGGACAGTACAAATAGGGTCACCAGGGTGTATACTATATTTTTTTCTTTTTTAACATGGTGCACTTTATTGTTTTTTCTAAGTATAATTAGAATAAAAAATATGTAAACAAGATGCTACTCTGATAAGGTTTCAAGACATTAGGCCAGTGTACAAGACAAGCAAGTAGTCATGGTGCTCCTGTACATCTTTTAAAAATGTCTTTTGACAAACAGATTGTTGACTCCCACTCTTCTTTGTTTACTGTCATATGCTACACTGGCACATGTAATGGCAGAGAGATAACTGTATTATTAACAGAACAGTTCTTGCAAAGGTTTGCCATTTGACTTTATACATAAATAAGATTTTTTTTTTATTTTGTATCTATTTATCAGTTTGAGGAAACTGGACTTGATAAAGCCATAATGCCTTCTGCTTCTTTACAGAGCAGTTCCAGGTTCAATCTTTTAAAACAGACATGAGTTTCTTGTAAAGTAATAATTCATGCCTACTGCTAGGTCTGGAAATATTCCTCTATAAAAGAACAAAAGTAGATTAATTAGTAATTAATTAATTTAATGCTTTTGTTTGCCAGGAATGTCTGACTGGGCACAGGGCCCATTTTCACCTGAGGTCCAGGGAGAAAGGGTTCAATGTATGGCATTTGAAAGGCGATAATGTATAATAGTAGTTACAACAGTTTTCAAAAGAGAGAAAACTGCATGTTAAATCTGATAAAGTTTACAGATAGCCATACTGCTGCTATTTTCAAAAGAAAGCAATATGTCTTACAAAATCATAACTTATTAAAACAGCAAAATACCTCATGCCCTACTGTTACAGATAAACTGTTTTTTTTTTTCAGCAGAAGCAAGACCTAATGCACCCTCAGTATGAAAACTCCCTTGCCACATCCCCTGAGCTTTACACACACGTGTGCACACACACACACACACACACACACACACACACACACACACACACACACACACACACACACACACACACACTGTCCATGTACTTCCTACCTGCTAAATCTGTCTACTTTCCGCAACGGCGCCCTCAGCTAAGTCCTCCATCTGTGGACGATGCAGCTAAGCTCTCCATAACGGCCCACGCATGCTGTTCTCCCGCGAGACGTGAGTAAGGTCCCCGCGATAGGCTGGAGCCTCCAGCCTGCAAGCGATGCAGTCTGGTGACCTTTCGGTCTGTGTGGTCGTCACCGCACAGACCTCTGGGGTGGAAGGGTGGAGTTTCCTGCCTTCCCTATCCTGACTGTCTAAGAAAACAGTCTGGAGGTCAGGAATGAGCACGCATGCGTGCGTGGAGTTCTGGTCTGCGTCTGACAGCAGTCAGAACTAGCATGCATGTGCAAAGTCCAGGGCCTACTCGGATTTTTAATTTTATTGTTTTTATGTTGTGGGGAATTCATTTTTTATGTTTTACAGGCGGGAGGGCTGCAGTCTGGCAGTCCAATAGCACGAGCTGCCCCTGGCCTTCCCCCAAAGCTACCCCTTTGAAAAGAAAGTAAAACGCCCAAACATATTTCTTCCTCTTCGGAAGGAATTCCTGACTGGCAATCATTTACGCAGTCCTTGATGCAGGTCTTCATGGCCCTAAGGCCCTCAGCCTTCTCACCCTCCACTATTCCAGTGCTTAGTCCCAGGCTTGCTTCAGCTATCTCTGCTCTCCCTCCCACTCCTCAGAAAGAAGAGGAGGATGTTTTCTCATAATCATCAGATGAGTCTGTTACTTGCTCATCTCAAATAACCTCTCCTCTGGAATACTATTCCCCAGATGAGGAATCTGTAGAAGAGGACACTCCTCCAGAGGATATCACTTTTGGAGAGACCATTACTAAAATGAAAGAATATTTCAAATGGGATACTTCCCAAATGACTGGAACTCAAAAAAGATACTTTGAGTTGCTGCAAGCTGAATCTCCCTCTCCATCTGCCATCCCCCCAGTTATTCCTGCATACGTAGACACATTTGCTTCTACATCTAAAAATCCAGACTGTCAACCACCTGCTCCTAAGAGACCAGATCGTTTCCATAAGGTGCCTGATAACTACAAATTTCTGGTGAAACCCCCTCTTGGCGACCCTGCAGTCATAGCTATGGCCCCTGATAATCAGTCAAAACTGATCCCGTCCTCGTTTTTTCTGCCTACTGACAAGGATAGCAAGAACATGGGCAGGCTAGGTAAGAAGGTTTATACCTCTTCCACCCTAGCCATCAGAGCCATTAATTACCAAACCCATATGATTAAGTATGCCCTGGACTTTTTATCCCAAGCATCTACACTTCTGTCCTCCCTGCCTGACTCTCCCATCGAGACAGAAGTAGCATCAAAGCTGACCCTGGCATTCCAAGTAGTCAGACACTCCATTAGCTGCAGTTATGATGCAGCGGAGGCCTCTGCAAGATCTGCTGCATCTGCATCTGTGCTTCACAGATATTCATGGCTCCAGCTACAACCATTGCCTGAAGATTTTAAATATAAAATTCTGGATGCGCCACTAGGTAACAACCTCCTGTTTGGCAAGCAGTCTGCTGAACTGTTTAAGAACCTTCAAGAGAAGAGCAACGAGTTACAAGACATTAAGCACCTCCTAGTGTCTCCTATTCCAAAATACTACAGAAGCTATCCAGCTAAGACTACCTATGTCCTCAGAACCCCTTCCACTGCTGCTACTCCATCCAGGCGTAAGAAAGGTAACAGGAGGCAAACCTCTTCCAAACCCACTCCTCCTCAGTCTACCCACAGAAAGCCCTTTCAAGACAGAAATGGTACCAACAATGCGTGACTGCCTTGCCCGTCTCCCACACTGCCTTCCCCTCTGGAGAATTATCACCTCAGACCGCTGGGTAGAAAGGGGATATTTTCTGTCTTGGAAAGAAAACCCACACCATGAGGCCATCCCCCCCCCCCCCTAAAAAAAAACAGCTACACCTTATTGCTCACATTATACAGGATGTACTGGCTCATGGAGCAGTAGAACCTGTCCCCCTCACGACAAGAAGGGAAATGTTTCCACTCTACTCCTGGTACTGAAAAAAGATGGACCATGGAGGCCACTCCTGGACTTGTCTTTTCTAAACCTCTTCCTAAAAGTCCCTTTCTTCCGAATGCTATCCCTTTAGACCCTCCTTCCACTATTGCCACCCCAAACATTCATGGTCACTCTAGACCTAAAGGAGGGCTACCTCCATATCCCTATACAGCCCACCCACAGAAAGTACTTGCGTTTTGCTGGGTCCTGTTCCCATGTTCAATTTACTGCATTGCCCTTTGGTTTGTTCACTGCACCCAGGGTCTTCACCAAATGCCTAGCTCCCGCCATAGTCTACTGCAGGACCAAGGGCATTCAAATCTGTCCCTACCTAGACTTCGTACTCATTCTGGCAGAGAAAGAAAGCACCCTAAAAAGCCATCTACATTTTTTCATGTCTCTACTACAAGGGTTGGGATTCACCCTCCCCAAATCTTCCCTTGCCACCAGAGCATGACAAAACCTTCCTAGGATGCAGGATCTGTACAGACCTTGATGAAGGCATTCCTCACTCCAGACAAGGTGCTTGCTCTAACATACCATTTCCAGGATCTTCTCTGGACCCACCAACTGTCTGTCAGACAATTCATGCAACTTCTGGGTCTTATGGCAGCCACTATTCCCACGCTTCCGGAAGCTACAGTGGTAGCTAAAGAATGTATGGTCCCAACACAGCCACCCCGTAGACTTCCAGATCCCCTTCCTACCCTGCCTCAAATCATAACTACAGTGGTGGATTCAACAGGTTCAAATGAACCCAGGCCTTCCTCTACTACCACCTACACCAGTTCAGCATATGCACACATGCTTCAGATCTGGGCTGGGGAACTACCAGGAAGGGCCTCAAGGTGCAAGAACGCTGGCAGGCACACCACCTGAAAAAAACATCAAGGAGATGACTGCAGTTCATCTAGCCCTAAAAGCCTTCCTCCCCTTCCTACAGCCAGGTCCCCTTCAAATCTTCAAAGACAGCACCACGGTCATGTGGTACATCGACAAATGGGTAGGGGGGGGGCAAGTTTTACCTCCTCTGCAGGCTAACAGTGCAGATTTGGGACCTAGCCTCACAAAAGAACTTATCTCTGTAGGCAGTCTACATCCCTTCCCAGGACAACCACCAAGCGGATGCTCTCAGCAGATCATTCTCTGCATCACGAGTGGATGTTGCACAGAGATGTTCTTCTAGACTCACTCCAGTAGTAGGGCATATCTCAAATAGACTTATTTGCCTCCCCCAAAACAGACAACTGAAAAAATTCTCTACGAAGGACCACTCCCCTCTAGTCTGGAGAGTGGATGCCTTCACTATCTCATGGAAGGGACTATTTCTGTATGCCTTTCCTCTCATTCAGAAAGTCCTCCTGAAAATCAGGGCAATCCAAAAATCTTCCTGGTGACCCTCTGTTGGCCAAGGCATCATTGGTTCCACCTTTTACTATCCCTCGCCAAGGGCAAGTCACCGCAAGTTACCCCACAAGGTGGACCTACTCAAACAACGGAAGGGAACTGTCATCCACCCTCATCTGGCGATGCTGTGTCTAACACTCTGAGTGATAAACTTTTAATACCCTTCAGACGCCATTACTCTGAGGATGTGCCTTCTGTCCTGATGGAGGCCAGGAAAGCCTAGCACAAGGAGATCCTACATTCTAAAATGGGAAAGATTCTCCAAATGGGTGTCTCCAAAGGCTTAGGGATCCCTTTCTTTTGGATGTACCTCTTGTCCTAGCATATGTATGTGAACTTATAAAAACAGGCCCTTTCATACTTGGTGAAAGTACACCTCTCTGCTATCTCTGCCTGCTTACCCTTAGACCCTCCTTTACTCACCAGGCTAGATGCTAAATTGTTCCTGAAGGGGGAGTCCTGCACATCAGACCACTGAGGAAGTCTGTCCCACTCCCTTGAGCCCTAAACTTTATCCTGGAAAAACTCACACTGGCCCCATTTGAGGCAGCTAGTTCTGCATCACTACAGCGGTGCACATGGAAAACAATCCTGCTGGTATCTCTCTTCAGCCAGAAGAGTATCAGAGTTACAGGCTCTCATGTCATGCCGCCGTATACTATTTTCCACAAAGATAACTCTGCGCACCAATCCTTCTTTTATGCCCAAAGTGGTCAACAAGCTATCATTAAACCAGTCCATTCACTTTTTCCCCCTCCTACAATTGACAGCGAGAGAATTCTCTATTCGCTGAATGTTCACAGGCAATTGAGGTTTTACTTGGACAAAACTAAGACCATTAGAAAATCTAATCGGCTCTTTGTATACTTTCACCCCAGTGCACTGGGCAAGGCAGTCTCCAGTCAAAACTATCTCCTGTTGGATCAGGAAAGCTATTTGCTTGTGTTACTCCTACCATGGCAAGGATTTACTTCAGGGGGTAAGAGCGCACTGTACAAGTGCTGTAGCATCCTCCGAGGCCTTTTTTAGGGGCCTAGGCACAGCCTCCATCCTGGAGGCAGCCATCTGGTGCACTATACACACATTTGCCAGGCAATACAAGTTGGATCATATCTCTAGAGCCAGAGCAGGCTTTGCTAGGGCAATCCTCCAGGGATTTCTGGAATCAGCTACCTCTACCTCCACCCTTCACCCTTCCTAAGCTGTGGTACTCTCCCACAGTAAGAATACTGCAACATGGGAATAGAAGGACATAGAATGGTTATGTAAATTCTTACCATAACCATAGATGTCGTCCTCTTCCATGTTGCAGTATTCCTTCCATCCCACCATCCCTCTGCATTCATTTCATCTGTCTATGGGGCACCCTAGGGCACCTACTAGATTATGGTCTCACTGGGCAGTCTATGGCATTTCACCAGTCTGGAGGACATCATTTGGCTCTACGTATTCCACTATCTGACTGGGCAGTTAGTTCTGAGGTCTGTGCATGCAGACGTCACATTTATGGCCCTGCATGTGACGTCCCACACACCAAAAGCAACCAGGCTTAAGCTTTTGTATAGGAACCGGCGTTTGGGTTGCCTGAGGCAGAGAATTCCACAGTAAGAATACTGCAACGTGGAAGAGAAGGACATCTATGGTTATGATAAGATTTTACACAACTATTCTTTATTCTACAGTCAAAGTTCGACTTGCTGCCATTTCCAACTTTGGTTTTGTCTCTGTTTCTGGCTTGTTGAAAATTGTGTAAGGCCTTTCTTAGGGGGCACCTTTCTGCCCCCCCCCGGTCAAGGACCCTGTGCCTCCCTGGGATATTACTATGAGTGTCCTTTTATTCACATGTTGCAGTATTCATAACAGTAGGGAGATGCTGCCAGCAGCGCCGCCTTTCGGCCAGTATACCAAAGTCTTTACTTCTGGAGGGTATGTGTGATATCACTAGCCAGAGCCATAAACCGACGTAGGGAATAAAGGTGATGTCTGCATGTGCCCTCCTCAGAAATTTCCTGCTGCAGTGAACGCTGGACGACTGTTCGCCAGTTCCGAAAGCAGATCGTGTTTTAGCTGATCGTGTTTTCAGATGGCCGTTAAAGTCTCCAGACCAGATGACCGTTTTCTTCTACCGATACAGATAAGTGCCCTGTCGGGTTTTTTCTTTCCTTTGATTATTGTTAAGTCTTACATGTCAACTAGAAAGGGTAATTGTGCTTGTTGGAGACATATTCCTTACAAGGACACCCACAAGAAGTGCGTTTTTTGCTTAGGTGAGGCATACAACTATACGTCCTGCCCCATTTGCAAATCTTTCGTTCCAAAATCCCTTAGCAGCCGTCTTGCTGCACTAAAATTGTATTTGGAAAATCAGAGACTCAAACGTCTTGCAGTCTGTATGGAAGAGGGAGTATGCCCATCCAAAGAGCTGCCGAGGAAGAGGGTCAAGAAAATTAAGCCGGAATCCCACGCTGCACCTCAGGTGTCCAAGAAGGTTCTTGAGGCTGATGAAAGCACGGCATCTTCCCAGACATCTGTCTCCAAGCCAGGCCTGGGAACCTCAATGGAAGCTGGTGTGGCAGAAACCTTTAGTACGTCCACTGAGGCTATTCAGCCATCAGATCTTGTTGGCGGAGGAGAACCATGTCTCAGTCAGTCGGAGGGCCCCGTTTCCTTAACTTCCACCTAGGCAGACGTCTGCTCCGATTCTCTCTCCACCAGCTACTCCCTTAAAGAAAAAGGAAAAAGTTAAACACCCTGAGCCTCAACCAGTTCCTGGATAGGAAGTTTTTTTCTCAAGTCTTTTTTAGGCATGTCAGACCTTACAGACCCAACAGGTTCCACTAACCCCCTCACCACTACCTACTTTACAGGTATCAGAGGAAGACTACTCTTTTTCAGATGATTCCATTTCATATGAATCCCAGATAGATTCCTCTAAAGATTTCATCACTCCAGAGGACGACGACTCCATTACTCCCGAGTCTCCAGGGGAAGAAATTACCTTTGGCGACACAATCACCCTCATGAAGGGAGCATTTTAAATGGCAGGCATCTGAAGTGTCTGACACCCAAGAAAAAAGGTACTTCGACCTTTTACAAATGGAGCAACCCTCTCCTTCAGCAGTGGGCCCCTTGCTACCTGCCTTCCACGATGCTTTCTTGGCTGCTTCTCAGTCCCCCTGACTCTCAACCACCAGCTTCGAAACGTCAGGACCAATTCTACAGGGTCCCTCAGCAAACAATTTCTCTTTAGGAATCCACCAGCAGACCCAGCAGTTATTGCTGTCTCTGCTGACAAATCATCTAGGCAATTACCTTCGACTGCTCTTTATCCCACAGACAAAGACAGCAAATTCATGGACAGAATAGGGAAGAAAGTTTATACCTCCTCTAGTCTGGCTTTAAGAGCTCAACCACCAAACGCACATGGCTAAGTATGTCCTAGATACCATTACCAAGGCCTCCACACTACTCTCTGAGGCACCAGATTCTCCTATAAAAGCACAAATTAGTACCATTCTCTCCACTGCATCCCAAGTGACAAGGCACTCGAAGTGCAGTTATGATGCTGTGGAAGCCTCATCCAAGTCTGTTGCATCTGGATCAGTCTTGAGGCGATATTCTTGGGTGAGACTACAACCCCTACCCGTGGATGTGCAAACAAAATTGTTGGATGCACCCCTGGACAATAAAGCTGTGTTTGGTCAAGCCTCAGCAGAACTCCTTAAATCCCTTCAAGAAAAGAGTAAGGAACTTCAAAACCTTAAACAGCTACTGGTGTCTCCTGTACCAAGATACCACAGGAATTATAGGTTCATAGTTGTGTACTAGGCTAATGGCCCTGGAGCCTTTACAAGCCTAGCCCATAGGATTTACACTGGCATTGCGCCACCCGACCTTAGTTCCCAGCACCTCTGTCGAGTAAAGCCACTGGAGTGGTGATGATCTTGCAGTCATCACATTTGGGTTATCTGCTTGCAGTAGCCCTCAGTCGGCCTGATTAACAAAGTCTTGGGTCCTGCGTCAATTGCTGTCCCATCTTCCATGATGTCAGGTAGTCCGGGGTATAAAGCATGCAGCCGACGCCATTAAAGGCTAATTAAGGTTAATTAATGGCTAATGGCCCTGGAGCCTTTACAAGCCTAGCCCATAGGATTGCCCTGACATTGCGCCACCCGACCTTAGTTCCCAGTACCTCTGTCGAGTAAAGCCACTGGAGTGATCCCTGGGATGAATTTTCTATTTCCTATCCAGTCATCAAGATTTCTCTTGAAGAGGGCCAGTGAGGTGCTATGCTTGACATGTATGGGAAGTCTGTTCCATAGCATGGGCAGTCTCTGGGTTATGAACCTGTCCCCTCAGCATGTTCTGTTGATTGTGGTAATGAGGTTGAGGTCTCTGGAGCGTGTGGTGCGGAGGGATTGGGATTTCTTCTGTTGTAGCATTTCTAACAGAGCTGGGTCAGACATGGCTTTGTATGTCTAGCAGAGATCGCCTTTTAAGTAGGCGATATGAGACAGAGAATAGTTTTTTTAGTCTGCCCACATAGGACAAATGTTTAAGGCTTAGGATCCTGTTTGTACTTTTGTGGCCTCTCCAGTTTGTTGCGGGTGTTTAGTGAGGTACATGCCAAATGAGGCATTGCACTCAATGGTTGGCCTAATGAGGAAAGAGTAGAGGGAGACAATGACCTCTCTCTTCCTGGATGCAAAACCCATAGTAATGAGATGTGCCACATAGAAGGACTTTCTGACCACAGTGGCAATGTGGTGGTCAAAAGAGAGGTTGCTGTCAACCTGTGTTCCCAGATCTCTTATAATGCCTTCTGTGTTCAGTGGACTACCATCGATGAGGTAATTCATGGGAAGTGGGTTTTTTCCAAAGAGGATGGCGAGTTTGATAACACATTTTTTGGCATTGAGCTTAAGGCCATGGTTCTGGCACCATTCGTTGATCTCAGTGAAGCCTTTCTGTAGGATGTCAACATCATTCAGGGAGTTAATAGCAACTTGCAATCATCTGTGAACTTTGTCAGCCATAGTCTCTTCCTGTTGGCCTGGATGTCAGAGAAGTAGATACCAAACAGGAGAGGACCCAGGACCAAACCCTGTGGGACTCCACTCGTGACCGGTCGGCAGTTTGACTTGGAGTCGGCTACTTTCACACTGTGGGTTCTACCTATGAGCCAGTTTGCAACCCACCTAGTGATATAGGGGTTGATGCCTAGCTTAGTGAGTTTTTCTATGATTCTTGAGTGGGGAATGGTATCAAGAGGCCTTGGCCAGATCAAGGTAGACTATATGAACCACCTTGCCTTCATCCGCAGCTCTGGTGACTGACTCAAATAAGTTGACTAAGTTGAGCAAGCATGATCTACCCTTCACAAAACCAAACTGTGTGGGATCCATAATTTGGAGATTCCCTATATCCTTGTTTATTAGGTCCATGTTTTATCCACAAAAACATTCCATTGTCAGAAGGCAGTCCTCACACACTGCTCTAAAGTCTAAAGGACGCAGACAAACCAGGAAAAACTCTACTCCAAGATTTCCAACCAGTTCTTCCGCCCCCTACTTTCGAGGCCAGTCTGACAACACCAGACAGCCTCCTCTGTGACTACCCTCCCTTACACCCAAACACCCCACTTTCCCTCCGTCTCACCCTCTCCCTTCCCTCCTGGCGGATAATCACTTCAGAACAATGGTTCTCTCCATCATTCAGTCAGGCTATTTCATGACGTGGTGGATGCTAATACCCTTTTGTGATATTCCTCAACCACCTGCAAGCCAACCCACCTTTTCCCACCTACCATTCAACAACAACTACCTCACGGTACGATAGAACAGGTACCATGCCATCAAAGAAACATGGGCTTCTACTCAAGAATGTTTCTGTTACCAAGGAAGTACGTCCCTTGGAGGCCAATCCTCGACCTATCCTTTCTAAACCTCTTTCTCAAGGTTCCCAGTTTCAAAATGATTACGTTACCCCTGCTTTTACCACTCTTTCCAACTCGTGATTTCATGGTAGCCCTGGATTTGAAGGATGCCTACCTGCACATCCCTATCCACCCAGATTACAGGAAGTACCTCAGATTTGCAATAGGCTCTTGCCATTTGCAGTTCTCTGCCTTGCCCTTTGGACTCTCCACTGCTCCCCGAGTTTTCACAAAGTGCCTGGCTCCTGTCATTGCTCACTGCAGGACTCAGGGTGTTCAGATATACCCATACCTGGATGACCTAATCATTCTTCATCAAAACCGCCAAGTCCTCCTCCTCCTACATCTACAACAGTTAATCTCTACCCTAACTCAAGGTTCACTATAAAATACGAAAAGTCTTGCCTGATCCCTTTTCAAGACCTGTTTTTTCTGGGACGCAGGATCAGAACAGACAAAATGAAAGCCTTCATTCCACATCAAAAAATCCTAGACCTTTGTCTGTACTTCCAAAAACTCCTCTCCCCACACTTCCTTGTCAGCTCAAGAATTTTTAAGAGTGTTAGGCCACATGGCATCACTCATATCCATGTTGCCTTTGGCAAAACTCCACATGCGAAAAATCCAGTGGGTTCTGAAAAACTTATGGAGCCATCACTCCCAGCCCCTGGGCACCCCCCTCCCCTTACTTCAGTGTTTGAAGAAGGAACTCCAGTGGTGGATATCAGCTGTTCACCTTAACCAAGGGATCCACCTTCAGGTCCCAGCACCCCACCAACAGGTCTCCACAGATGCTTCCAACTTGGAGTGAGGGGCAGTGCTACTTACAAACCAAAAAGAACTCTTGGTGCAGGGCACATGGTCCAACCCAAGACACAAGGACCATATCAACATCAAAGAAATGAGGGCTTTACTGTTGTCCCTACTAACCTTCAAACCAGCCCTTCAGCCAGGAACCATGAAAGTAATCACAGACAATATGACGGTCCTGTGGTACATAAACAAGCAGGGGGAACGAAGTGCTACCCTCTTTGCAGCCTGGCAATCCAGATTTGGAACCTGGCATTATCTCTCCACACTCATCTGGTATCTGTTTATGTGCCTTCAACAGAGAATGTTATGGCAGACTTCCTGAGCAGAACTTCTGCTTCCATTCATGAGTGGATGCTTCACAGGGAAGTATTCCTGGATATAATCCACAGGTGGGGTATTCCACAAGCAAATCTTTTTGCCTCCACCCAGAACAGACAGATGCCCAAATTCTGCACAAGGAATCCACATCAACAAGTTTGGAAAGTGGACGCCTTCTCCTTTTCTTGGGAGGGAATGTACCTCTATGCATTCCCACCCTTCACCTTAATTCAGAAAGTCCTCCTGAAAATACAGAGGGATAACCCAAAAATCCTACTGGTGACCCCTTTTTCACCAAGATAGCATTGGTTTCCCTTCCTACACCTACTAGCCAAGGGCAGTTACCACAGGTTACCCCACCGAATAGACCTGCTCACACAGGACAGGAGATCCCCTATAGACACTTGTACTCAGAGCAAATAATGTTCTGCAGGAGGCCAGAAAACCTAGTACCAGGCGAAACTATGTATCCAAATGGAACAGATTCTCCCACTGGTGTCAATGGAAAAACCAGGACCCTCTGACTAGCTCTATACCCTGTGGTCCTTTCCTATTTGTGTGAGCTACTTCACTCAGGACTAACATACTCATCAAAGTGCATTTATCTGCCATCTGTGCCTGTCTGCCTATCTTCCTTCCTCTGGCTTCCAGACTGGAGGTCAAACTTTTCCTCAAAGGGGTTCTTCACATCAGACCTCCCAGGAAACCTATCCCTTCCCCCTTGGGACCTGAACTTAGTACTAGAAAAACTTACATTGCCACCCTTTGAAACCAGCTCATTCATTATCCCTGAAGCTATGCACTCTGAAAACAGTTCTATGTGTGGCCTTTGCTTCTCCCAGGAGGGTGTCTGAGATACAAGCTCTCATGGCAACCTCTCCTTACCTTATTTTCCACACGGACAGAGTTGCTGTCAGGACCAACCCTCCTTCATGCCTAAGGTGGTTAATCAACTCTCACTAAACCAAACCATTAACCTACCTGTTTTCTACTCTCAACCACAAAATTCCTCAGAAAGGACTTTCCACTCCTTGGATGTCCACAGACAACAGTGTGCCTGTAGATGCCATGGTGATGGCAGCAGCCACAAAGAAGGAACTAGTGGAAACTTCATCTGTCCACTCACCGAACAAAGAGTCTTGAATGATGGACAGATACGAGAAGCGTATTTTTTTTACCTACCCCTATCCATGTATCCTTGGAGGATCTGGAGACAAGATAGTGTCTATCTTCCCTAGGGTTGGAGACCTTTCATCTTTGTTTTTCCTTGTGGAAATTCTTTATATCACTTTTATAGACAGCAGCAAACAAGATCTGGGGATTCTTACTAGTGCATTGTGGGATACCTACCTTGCCACAAGCCAACTTAGAGACTTCGAGCTTTATGATCAGCTGAGTCTGTGCAGAGGATCAGCTCCGAACCCATATGTGTGAATGAAGGGCGAGATGGACTACAAACATGGAACGTTATGGTGAGTAAATAACTTCTTTTTTATGGTGATCATCGTGTTTCACTGTTGCAGTCATTACTCTTGGGTTATCCTGCTGGCAGGCTACCCACAGTCGGCCTGAATTCCAAAGTCCTGGTCCAGCGTTGGTTGCTGTCGCCTCTTCCCTGACGTCAGTGCGCCAGGGGTATAAAAGATGCAGCCGACGCCATTTTCTTCAGTCGTTCTTGCCGCGTGGTGCCCGAAGCAGAAGCAGTTCGCAAGTGCCGGTCGGCAGACTCCTGAGATTTTCGTGTTCGAATTTCAGATCTGAAGTCTTCATTTAAAGCTAAGTACCCTTTTGGGGAAACTTTTTTCTTGCTCTTGCTCCAGACCGATGTCAGAAAAAGTTAATAATTGTATTTCTTGTGGGAAGCAAATACCTAATAAGGACTTCCATTCTTATTGTATTCCTTGCCTTGGCCCTGATCACGACGTTGCTAATTGCAGGTTTTGTGCTAGATTTAACCAACGCACTATTAAGCGTTGGTACGATTTTGCATTTCATTACTTTGGCCGGAGATTTAATTACACAATGTCGTCGGATAGCCATCCGACTACCGCAATTCACAAGAAATGCAAGGAAAAGGACAGGCATCCGAGGTCCAAAACTGACGAGGCTTCTTCTAAGCCAGTCGCCGGTTCTCAGTGAGGTGCTTTCGCAGCACCTGACGCCTGCTTCCTCAGAGCCACAGGCCGCTTCCGACTCCCACGTGGAGCAGACCAGGCCTCTGGAAACTCAAGGTATTGAACACTTGGAGAATATTCCCTCAGATGGGTCCGGAGCCGCTGAGCAGGCATCTGCTTCTGAGGGTGTTTTCAGGCCTACACAATTACCGACTACAGCTTCAAAGGCAAGGACTAAAGCACCACTAAAGACAAAGAAACAAGTGCAGCAAGCCCATGGACAGGCCTCCATGCCTAAAAAACAGATGCTCAAAATGGCCGAAGACCTAATTACTTTGATCAGGGGTTCCCATCCCCCTCCTGATAAGAGGCCTAGGCAAGAGACAGAATATGAATCTTCAGATCAGGTTTCCATTTCCTCTGACTCCTCTTCTGAACAGGAATACTCTCTCCCTCCCTATGAGGATTCCGATGCTGAAGAATCTATCCCTTCAGCCTCCCCTCCTGAGAATTATTCTTTTGGGGAAACCCTGCATACCATGAGGGAGCACTTCCACTGGGAGAGCCAAGACTACTCAGAATCTAAGAAAAGGCTCAGAGACTTTCTTTTACTACCTCAGCACAGGCCTCTTGCTATCCCTCCTGTTTTAGGCATTGTAGATGATGTATTTTCAGAGTCTGGCCTGTCTCCTGACTCTTTACCCCCTGCACCTGTTAAGCCAGATAGATACTACAGGGTTCCAGATTCACATAAATTTCTTTATAAAAACCCTGCTGCTGACCCAGAAACTATTTCTCAGGGTCCCAAAGGGGTCAAGGCTTCCACTGCAAAAAACCCTATCCCCTCTGATAGGGGTTCTAGGGCACTGGACAGATGGGGGATAAAGGTTTATACTTCTGCTACCTTGGCTGTGAGGGCTTTAAATTGTCAATTTCATACGCTTAAATATCAGCAATACTTAATGTCACTGCTTAAACAGAAAATGTTAAATTCTGAATGTGCAGAAAACAAGGAAATGCAGGATTTATTGCATGCAACTGAACAAGTGGGAAAACATACTTTGCGATGTGGTTTTGATTCTCTGGCGGCCACTTGCAGGGCCACTGTTACGGGTTCTGTCATTAGGCGGCATGCTTGGTTAAAGGAACAGAATCTGCCTGATCATGTTAAAGCAAGATTATTAGATGCTCCATTTCAGCATGATACTTTGTTTGGTGTTAAAGCAGAAGTGGTGTTGAAAATGGAGGACAAAGCGAAATCTATGCAGACAGTTAAGGATTTCTTACAGGTGCAGCCACTCAGATTTAGCAGGAGCTGGCCTACAAAGAATCGGTCCTTTCCATTGTCAGACAGGCCACAAAGAGGCAGATACAGACGCCCCCGAGGCAGATCCCAGCCCCAAGGCTCTTACAGGCCTAAACAATGGGGTGCGTCTACCTCCAAAAGCGGAGAAGACAAATCACAGCCATACAGGAAACAGTCCCAATGACTTTCCTCTGCCAGCACCAAGCACTTATCTTTTGGCAGCCCCCTTAGGGGGGAAAACTAGCACTTTTTTCACAAAATTGGCACATGATCACCCAGGACAAATGAGTCTTGAACATGTCTCAGGGCTACAGGTTCCATTTTCACACCCTGCCAAGGGCAAAAGGTATGCCAGACCTGCCACACAATCAATGGGCAGAGGCACAAAAGCAAGTTTCATCCCTCATGGACATGAGGGCCATTCAGCAAGTACCAAAGCAAGAGCAGGGACAAGGATTTTACTCGAGACTTTTCTTGGTACCCAGAAAAGACAAAGCCTGGAGACCAATACTGGACCTGTCTATTCTAAACACATTTCTGGACGTTCCAAAATTCAAAATGTTGACTCTGCAGCAGCTTCTGCCCATGCTGGGCAAGAAGGCTTGGTTTGTAACTTTGGACCTAAAAGAGGCATACCTGCATGTCCCAATCAGACAGTCTTGCAGAAGATACCTCAGATTCATAGCTGGCTCAATGCACTACCAATTCTCTGCACTGCCCTTTGGCTTATTTGCTGCGCCCGGGGTCTTCACAAAATGCCTGGCACCAGTAATTGCATTTTGCAGACAGAGGAATTCAAATATATCCTTACTAGGGCGACTGCCTTATTCAAGCAGAGAACAAGGACATTCTACTAAAGCATCTGGCATTTGTAAAAAGATTACTTATTTGCCTAGGGTACACAGTAAACGAAAAGAAATCAAAACTAGTACCCTCTCAAGAGATAATATTCCTGGGTGCAAGCTTAAATACAACTGCCCAGGTGGCTTATCTCACGCCAGACAAACAAAGGCAACTGACTTCTTACTTCAAAATGTTGGCAACAAAGACCCAGTTATCTGCAAGAAAAATTCTGCAGGCTTTGGGCTTCATGGCATCCTGCATTCTGTTAATTCCATATGCCAGACTGCATATGAGGAAACTACCATGGTATCTAAAAAGTGTTTGGACTCACCATTGCCACAGCCTGTAAACATTAATTACCCTCATTCCCTGCCTGCAACAGGAGTTTCGATGGTGGGCACAGGCCTGTCACCACAACAAGGGACAGCCATTCACTTTACCCACATCCAGGCAAACACTAACAACGGATGCATCAGATTATGCCTGGGGGGCCAACATGGCAGGAAAATGTATTCAGGGCACATGGCCCACAAGTCAGATACATCTTCATATCAATCAAAAAGAGATGCTAGCTTTTCAGAATGCCCTGACAGCTTTCAAGGATCTACTTCATCCAGGACAACTACTGATAAAGACGGACAATACTACAGTCATGTGGTACATAAACAAGCAGGGAGGCACACATTCCTACCCCCTCTTCAGACAAGCCATGACTTTGTGGGACACAACATTGACTTAAGTTCACCTGCAAGCACAATTCCTGCCAGGAAAGATAAATACTGTGGCAGACGAACTAAGCAGAAACCTCATGAACCCTCACGAGTGGAGACTGGATCCACAAGTCTTCAGCATGATGATAAGGAAATGGTGATGCCCAGACATCTATTTGCCTCCCCTCACAACTGCCAACTACAGAGATTCTGCACAAGGACTTATCACAAGCAAGCATGGAAAGTGAATGCCTTATCCTTCAGCTGGAAAAACCTAACAGTATATGCCTTTCCTCCACTGCCTCTCCTCCCCAAGGTACTCCTAAAGGTCAGACAAGAGAAGCCAAAAATTATACTGATTGCCCCAGACTGGCCACGCCAGCACTGGTACCCAATCCTAAAGAACTTGTCTCAAGGTCCAGCCTGGACATTGCCTGAAATTTCTCACTGACCCAACAAAACAATCGGATCCTACACAGCCAACTCAGGACCTTATATCTGGCAGCATGGTGGATAATGTAGCCATTCAGAACACTCCTCTCTCCAAAGCTGTGATGGATGTTATTTTGGAGGCCAGGAGGCCCAGTACCAGAAAATCCTATGCAGAAAAATGGAAGAGATTCTGTGCTTGGAACCAGGCACAAGGAATTGACACTTTTGTACCAAATATTCCTCAGATTTTACAATACTCAGCTGAGATGCTGGACAAAGGCCTATCCTTTTCATCAATTAAGATCCATGCCTCTGCCATTTCAGCCCATTACAATACCGAACCACCTATATTTTCTCATCCTTTAATAAGGCAGTACCTCAGAGGAGCCAAAAACATAAGACCTCCAAGGAGAGCACCAATACCTGCATGGGACCTCAATTATGTCTCGGAAAAACTCACACTGCCTCCATTTGAACCAGCCTCAACAGCTGATATAAAATTCTTATCCTGGAAAACAGCTCTGCTCTTAGCAATAACCTCTGCAAGACAAGTCTCGTAGTTACAGGCACTCATGGCTGTGGAACCTTTTATCATTTTCTATCCAGACAGGGTTTCTCTGAGGACAAACCCTACATTTATGCCTAAGGTGGAGTCCAGTGGTCCAGTGTGGCCCTTAACCAAACCATTCACTTGCCTACCTTTTATCCAAACCCACAGAACAAGGGTGAGAGACTTCTGCATTATTTGGACATGCACAGACAGTTACGCTTCTACTTGGACAGAACTAAAGCTTTCAGAAAGACTGAGCAACTTTTAGTGGCATATGCTGCAGGATCACAAGGAAAGGCCATCTCGAAACAGACTATTTCAAAATGGTTAGGCCATTGCATTCGTTCCTACTACTCTCAGCATGGCAAATCAGTGCCTAAGGGCATTAGGCTACATTCAACCCAGAGCAGCAGCCACTTCAGCAGCCTTCCTCAGAGGAGTACCTACCAAAGACATCTTAGAGGCTGCAACTTGGAGTTCAGTGCACACTTTTACAAAGCACTACCACTTACCTCTCTACTCTAAATCCAGAGCAGGCTTTGCCACTGCAGTTCTGCAGGGCCTCATAGCCTCTCTTAATCCTATTTAGCCCCAGCCACCCATCCTCAGCTTTGGGATTCAACCCAAGAGTAATGACTGCAGCAGTGAAACATGATGAACATAGTACAGTTGTGTACCTACTATAAATGTAGATGTTCGAGTGTATTCACTGTTGCAGTCCAGGTTACTCTCCCACCATCCCCCTTCCTTTTGCTGGGTCTTATCTCTACTTCTCTGTTCTATACAACCTATGTGGTGTATTTGCTTATAGATGAAGGAAATGTTTACTTTAGTGCATGCATGTTTATTGTCATAATTTTTTTTAGCCTACCCTTTTGGGGTCACCTGACATCTGGGGCAAGAAAAACTGAAGAAAATGGCATTGGCTGCATCTTTTATACCCCTGGCGCACTGATGTCAGGGAAGAGGCTACAGCAACCGATGCCGGACCAGGACTTTGGAATTCAGGCCGACTGCAGGTAGCCTGCCAGCAGGATAACCCAAGAGTAATGACTGCAACAGTGAGTACACTCGAACATGTACATTTATGGTAGGTACACAACTGTACTTTACTCTTATTATGGAAAATACCTGCATGGTCAAGTCAAACCTCACTCTACCAGGGCAGCTGCTTCCTCAGCTCTTTTTTTCAAAGGGATTGACTACGCTTCCATCTTGGAAGCTGCTACTTGGACTTCAGTTCACACCTTTACCAAACATTACAAACTAGACCTAGTCTCTAGAGCTAGAGTCCATCCTCCAAGGACTCATTAACCAGGGAACCCAATCCTCCACCCAGAACCATTCCTAAAAGCTCTGATACTCTCCCTACTCTTATGAATACTGCAACATGTGAATAGAAGGACATAGAATAGTTGTGTAAGAACTTACCATGTCCCTAGATGTCCTTCTCTTTCATGTTGCAGTGTTCAGTCCCTCCCATCTGCCCCTCTACCTTTATCATCTAACATACCGTCCTGACTTGGGGACATAACCCTTCTATCCCCCAGTCTCTTCACTAAACAAACTACCTGCTACCCTGACTCTAGCCTGCATGTAATTCTAAGGGCTCCCTTGTGACCAGTCTTACCCACAGGAGTACTACTGTATGCAGCAGTTCATTCTGAGGAGGGTACGTGCAGACGTCACCTTTATTCCCTACGATGGTTTATGGCTCTGGCTAGGGACATTACACATACCCTCCAGAGGCAAAGACGTTGGTATACGGGCTGAAAGGTGGCACTGCTTGCAACAATTCCCTACTGTTATGAATACTGCAATATGGAAGAGAAGGACATCTAAGGTTATGGTAAAACCAAGAAAGGTTCACTGAAAGTGACCCAATAAAGCCATGGACAAAGGCAACCAGTATATGTAACATTTTATTAAAGAAAAATTCACACTAAAAACACTCCATCTCCATTAATGCTGTTTGAAAATCCATTTTCGTTTCATCACACTTCATCAGATGTGGGTTAAAGTGAAAGACAGCCCTTTTATATACAATCCTACATTCTGTCCCCATGTCTGGAACATCCCCCTCTTGTTTGTCGACCTGTCTCCACAGTGTATGTTGTAAGAGGTATATCCAACTACCCTCTGTGATGCTGTTTGTCAACACCCACATGAAGTCCTGCAGGTAAAAAAAAAAAAAAAAAAAAGTAGTGGATCTTTTTGTCATGCCTTCTACTGTGTTTGGTTTTATTACTAATCTGTCTGTAATGTAGAAGTTTTTCCTGGTATTTGTAGGTATGCCATGCTTTCCAGGCCTTGTCTCTAAGCACCATTAGTTGCCTGCTGTTTTTAGATAGCCATGTTGCTAGAGTAACACTTTTTTTTTCTTCTGATGGGAGCATGTTCGTTCAGTATATTGGTAAAGAGTTTAAGTTTGGGGTTGCTTCATGTAAAGGAGGGATTTTAACATATTTCAATTGTATTGCTTGAGAGTAGAGATGAAATTGTTCACAGTAAAATTGGTGTTTGCACATTCTTTAATACATGATATTTTTCTGCATTGCAAACAAGCCTGTTAGCAAAACTGGCAGGTGGTCACTTAGGTTGTCAGATAGTGTGCCATAGTTGTATACATTACTGGGTTTAGTTGAGAGAATCTGGTCTACAGCAGAGGCTTTAAAGGACGGCTTGTTGGGTCTTGTTTATGTATTGATGAGCTGGGCAAAACTGTACAGGTTAATTCTGGTAGTGGGAGTATCAGATATAGTTTGTGCCCAGTCTATGTGAAGGTCCCCAGGGATGATTATTTCTTGTGGTATATTGGTAGATGCCCAGGAAAGTATATTCTCACTGTACTGATAATATTGCAAGGGGGAATATTTAATGATATGATACATATGGTCATATAAGAGTTTAGCTTCAGTAAGGCAATAAGACGCTCTGCATTATTGAATGAGGGATGCATTTTCTGATAAAGTGATATTTTCAGGTACTTATTTGGATATGCAGTCTGCTCAAAGGATACTGCATCCTGGTGGGAAGATTTAATTCTCTTTGACTTCTGGCTTTAACCGCATTTCTGTGATACTGAGGATGTCAGGGTTGCAATGAAATATGAAAGCATGTAGTTTTGGTTACTATGTTACAGATGCTTTTAATGTTAATGTGTATAAGTTGTAGGCTTGTTTTACTTGAGTTGCAGGAGTGAGGTGTTACATTATTAAAGGTTGTGCGACCCGTTGTAGGAGAGGCTGTTGTGGTTGGTATTGGGATGGGGTGAATCTCACCACATAGTTGCAGACTGGGTAGAGATGGTTGGAATATACAATACCACTTGGTTTTAAATT